>NW_003314268.1:2181971-2394885 GCF_000143415.4 Selaginella moellendorffii
TCCGCCAGATTCCCAATTTTGTCCTTGAAAAGTGCTTGTATTTATTTATTTTATTATTTAGTTTTTGTATTGTCTAGATCTCTCTTATTCCTATAACTTTACCATTTCTTCTCTCTTTTTTTTTTCTCTTTTTTTTTTCATTCATTTTCATGGTAGAGCAGTATACCCCTCCTTTGAAGCAATCTCTTCCACCTTTTAAATCTAGAGTAGCAATTAGTGCAATTGCTCAATACTATGGAGTTAGTTGATAATGGCATTTATAGCATGTGGTGTAGTTACTTTTACTCTTGCTACCAATTGAATTTTTTTTGTAGGAATGTTGGGGATAATGAATATCATTAATTTAATCATTATATAATGATTGCCACCCATAATTTTTAGGATGATGCCTAGTATCTATATCAATTTCCCAAGGGATTGCATTGCAATAGTACAGTAGTTTAAACAAAAATCACTTATATGGATTAGAGCCTTCTTCTAGATATCTTCAAATATGCATTTGAAAATGCTAATGACTATAATGATGTCTTTTAGTAATTGCATCATTTTTGTCAAGTGCCATTTGGGTCAGCTATGCAATTTGGTGTTCGCTTCTAGATCATTTTTGCTTTATGCTAAGCTAAATATATCAAAGTGTAAATAACCAAAAAGAACAATTCAAAAGACAATTTATAAAATTCAAATATAGAGAGAAAGGGCCCATAATAAGAGTGCACCTTATTTTTTAATTGATTAAGGGATTTAGGATATTTGGGATTAAACATTATTGGGTTTGAATAGTATTAGGAGTTTACATTTGGTATTAAAAGAGGTTTTGGGTCTAACATTATTGGTTGGCTAGGGGAATCACACTATATATGGAAATTGATATTTAGTAGGTTTAATTTGGCTTTAGCTCTTGAACAGAGGGATAGAGTATCAAGAATGACTTGAAAGATAATCTGTAAAAGTTTAAATATAAAAGGAAAGGGTATATAAACAAAAGTGCACTTGCTTTTTTAATTGGTTAAAAGTCTTAGGATATTTGGGGTTAAGTGTGAATAACATTATGTTAGGTGACCTCTCGAGAAACATAAATTTATGAGTTTATATAGAGTAGATCAAGTTAAATATGTGGCTAGCACTTTATCAAAATCTTGTAGGACTTAAGCATGAATAGAGTCTTGGGATATTTAGGGGTTGGGTAATCTCTCGGGAAGTCCAAATTTATAAGTTTATATAGAGTAGATCAAGTTAGATTAGGTTGGGTAATCTTTTGGGAAGTCTAAATTTATAAGCACTTTGTCAAAATCTTGACAGATTTATGCATGAATAAAAGTCTTAGGATATTTAGAGTTAAGCATCATTAGGTTTGAATAACATTATAATCTCTCAGAAAGTTTAAATTTATGAGTTTACATAGAATAAATTAAGTTAGGTATGTTATGGCTAGCACTTTGTCAAGATCTTATAAGACTTGTGCATAAATTTACCCCAACCACTTTTGACAACCCAGCCACCCTTGACAACACTCTTTGATTGCCACAACACTATGAAACATCACCATTTATAGTGCATATACTTCAACTTCACTTTTTGTGAGAGATAATCCTGTTCTGATGAAAGTTGACACTACTATTGTCTATATCCAAGGATAAATGTGAGGACATAGTTGTGGTCATCATGTTTATTGTTGGGCATGTACTAAGTTAACTATATATATCAGTGTTGTTGGTGTTTACTAGATTGGTGTTTTATATTTTCTAAGTTGAAGCTTTGACATAAACAATGACTTATTGGTGCTATTACGATGGAAGGTTTTGATATAAAGAATTTTCCAAGAAATGAGGAGTCATATGAGTAGTGGAAGGATCTTGTGCAAATAAGTTAATGACCCCTCCATTTTTTTTTTGGAAATATAATTAATAACTTGGCATCATTTCTTTAAGCTTATTTTCATAACAAAAGGTCCTCTATTATCTTTTCTATGTTGGTTGATAAAGGTTCAGGTTTATCTTCTATTGCTTGATTTGTTATCATATATTGCCATCTATATTTGTGTTATGTGCCAAAACTAGTTACAACAACAGCTATACACATATGTGTGTGTGGGATAACGCAAATTTAGTTGTGTATGTGGGTGATCTTGAGTTTGAGTTTCAATCATTATGTGTGGTGGTGAGTCAAACTTTTAATATTATTTTTGATATGAATTGATTGCAATGCAATCATGTTAAATATGACTTTAAATAGTCAAAGTTCTTTGAGATATACCAAAGATGACTACTAACTTCATTAATAATGTTTTAATCCATTTAGAGGGGATATAGGAGAAGCACATCTATGATATTTAAAAGGTATTCCATTGGTTATAGAAAGTTGATTTGAAAATGAAGTGGTCAAAGTGTGTGTTTAGATCCAAAGACATAATTTATCTTGGGTACCTTATTTGTCTTGAAAATTTGCAAGTTGATTCTAAGAATTTTATGGCTTTTCTAATATTTCCTATCCTAAAATATGTGAATAATGTGAAACACTTCTTCAGCATGATCATCTTTTTTATTGTATTATACCCATGTAAGCATTACTAAAGTTGTCAATATTATTTTTCATCTTGTCTAAAGACTACAAGTCGTTATTTATGGATCTTTGATAACTCTTCCAATTTTAGCATATTCTAACTATTTTTTATTCTTTATTTTACCTATAGATGTTTTTGATATTGGTTTTGAAGATATATTAATGCAAGAGAGCACAAGTGTGACTAATCAGTATTATCCTATTATATATATCACCCAAATATTATAACTAATAGAGGTGAATTACTTGACAAAGAAAGAGTTTCTAATAGTAGGTTTTGAGAAGTTTCATGCATACTTGCATGATTTTTAGATATTGTTGGAGGGTGATCATGCTACAATTACTTCATTATTGAAGATTAAAAATTTGGCTAATTGTATTTGTAAGCGATTAAATTTTTCATTCTACTTTAGTCACTTAATCACACCTCCAACCCTTTGGCAGAATCTCACTCACAACCTTCACAAGTCTTATTTCGAACTTAAGGACTTACTAACCTCGTGAATGGCATTTATACCACTCAGCCTTTGCAAATGCTCCACGTGTTTGATCCCATGACCGACACCCAAAGGTACCACCAATATATCAGCCCATTATGCTAAAGCCATGCTCATTCACCCTTGTCACATCAATAAACTAACACCACTTACATCATAGTCTTGTCTCTCAAAGACTAAGCCATCCGTCCATGAGTGGTTATCCTTTGACCACATTTTAGAACCTTTAAGATGCCCAAAGACATGAGGAACACCCTTCCCTAATGTCCCTTCTTCCATCCCCACTAAGTCCCTCTTCATCCACGGTTGTGCTCGCCAACATCACCACTGGGCCAAGGCCCAAAGGCCTAACCACTAAGTCCTATTATCCTTTGGGACTTCCTCACCATGTGACCGTGCTCTTGGTCATTACACTAGAGGATTATTCTTCTTCCTTTCCACGGTCTAGGACTTTGGGACGACATTTTAAAACACTGTGGCCCTATGCACGCTTCGTGGGTACTCTCCCCACCTTCCGCCTTTAGGTGCCCTAGTCATATGGCTAGAGCAAGGTTCTGTTGAGCTACGCTAGATATCCAAGTAGGTAATGCCACCCATACTTGGAATGGGAACATCTACCATTCGATCTCTTGGGGGAGTTAAAGTTGGCTTTTGAATACTTCACTAAGCTACCCTATCTGTTTATTTGTATTCATTCTAGCATTGGATTCCTCAGTGGATATATCATCACCCAACACGTGGGTATAGCCTTTCTTGGTCACACTAGCCTTTCTTGGCCAAAGTGGCTCCATTGGAGTCCTCCCCCTACTATACTTTTAGAGCTCACCAAACCTCCTAGGGTCTAGGAGACGAATGCTTTAGGCTTTCACCCTCGAACTCATACTCGGACTCGGACTTGAACTTGGTTTTGGTCTCGGTCTCCGATTTGGTCTCGGATTCGGACTTGGTCTTAGTCTCTGTCTCAGTCTCAATCTCGGTCTCGGTCTCAACTCCGGACTTTATCTTGGACTCTATCTTAGATCTATCTTAGACTCTAAACCAAGCTAGCCCTTTCGGCCAAGGATCCATAGCAACTAAGACTGGGTGTCCCCATCTCATTCACCACGTCCTTGGTGCCCTTTGCACCAAAGTGCAAGTTAGATATGTTAAGCTTTCACCCTAAGCAATCTAACCATGCATCATGACTCCGGAGCATCCCCCACTTGGCAGTGTGCCCAAGCCAATCCTCTCACTAAGAGTCCATGACCACCGAAATATGAGTGTCCTCATATTCCAAACCATCACCACGCCCTAGTGATTTGGGACTCGAACCCAAGCACTAGAGGGTTGGGACTCGAACCCAACTTCCATATATGCATCTACAGATGGCATCACCCTAGATGCCTAGCATGACTCCCCACTCCAGTGCACCAATTTATATCCAAAGCACACTACGGATCATAGCTTAGGAACCTAGTCCCTCCCAATTGCCAAGTCCTCTCACTCGACAAGTTTATGATCATACATGGACTCCTCCATGCTTGGCTCCATAGGCCACCCCTTTTGAAGTTAGCACCTTCAACTAGGGGATTTATTCCCCTGACTTGCCACTCTCGTTTAGTAAATCTTCCGACCAATGTAACATGGTTTCATGCATAAGCGTGAAAGTCCTTTGACCAATGACTTTTGTTCAAGTCATCCCTTTAAACACTCGGGAACTACTTCTCCAACCTTGATAGCATTGCCTTATGGCAAGCTTCAAGACCACACTTCTGCTATGCCACTCTGATTTCGCACGTTTTATGAACCATTTACACTTGGCTTTCTAGGTACTATGCTACCTAGAATTGTCTTTGGGAACCTTGAAGGAACTCTGTCCCTTAACTTGTTAAGGCCTCTCCTTTCACAAGCTTTCTAATGGTCATACAGTCTAGCATGGATAATTCCATGCTTTAGACTCTTCATGGCAATACAGTTGCTAGTAAGAACATGCTCAAGCGCCCACTTGATTCTTCACTCCCAACTGACATAATCACCCTTGGTTATGCTCTTCCATTCTTATGGTTTGGTTCTATCCCCTTACTACTTGCTTTTGGCCTCATATATTTCCTTTGGTTATTCACCTTTAAACTAGGAGGATAGCTTTGCACTTTCTACCATGCCTTAGCAAGTATTCTTGGGGATGAACCTACCTAATAGCCTAGGGAGTGGTTCCTCAATCTGGGTATGCTCACCTTATAATCCCACACACTAGGATTAACGTTGTTACATATGGGCCTTTATATGCCCATCACTAGCCTTGCTAAAATTCCATTTTTGGCTTTGTCCAATTTAGAGTAGACGAACTTCTCCAGTCTTTGCAACTTTTTGTCCATCATTCGCTAGGAACTTAGTCCCTTGGGCCTTATTTATTGCCTTCACGACATCAAACACCACCTCCTGGTGTTCTAGAGTGTTTGGGTGTCCCAATAATAACCTCCTTGATAATGAGTATTCCCTTTTACAACATTAATTTATTATATTGGCACATAAGCAATTTATTGCCCCATAAGGGTATATTTAACTTCCTTATGCCATTAAGAAGCCTTGGGTAGTTACCTGCTACCAGTTTAACCAATTATTTTGCACCTTTTGCTTAGTTGCTTCATAGTTGTCAAGTCCTACAACTCATTGCTAATGCGTCCACACCTCCATCATTATCTGGGTCACCACAGTCCAATTGCATGCCTTCCAACTTAGGCTATGCCATTCCCATTTCTATTAGGATTCCTTTGGGAAGGGGTTTTCGTGAACCTGCCAACTCACCTTAAAGCATCACACCTTGGCACATTTGGTGTCTCCACAACATCAGCTCCACAAGCCTACCTTTATGACACTTCTTACTTGTGTTTAGATCCTTGTCAAGACCAATACAGTTCTTTCTCATGCCAACGATCCATTAGCACTGCACCATAGAGTTTACTCACAACTTTGTGTCAAAGTTGTTTTCTTCTGGGAATACCTTCCCCCAAACTTTAGTATGGCACATTCCACCATTGATGAGATACTCACTATTCTCATACTTAGATCCTATGATCCTCCCCAACTTTCATGGGGCACAACACCCCTCAGTCCAAATGCTTTTAGCAATCCCTTAGGACCATTCTTTGACTCTACTTGAGTCATCTAGCATTTTTGGACTTTCAAATCCAATGACCCATAAGTTCCTATTCGAGGTGTTAGCTCACTAGAATACAACTTCTTGTATTCATGTCCTACTCACAAGGACCATCTTTGCAAGTGTCACTCCAACACTTAATGTTGTTCCTTAGGGGCAGCCTTTGCCCCCTTTGGACTACTTGTTCATGTGCTGCGAATACCAACTCATCCTGTAAGTACACCCCCAACTCTTTGGGTTGTTCCAGCATTTATCAAGAGTAGCCTCGACTACCATTTCAAAGACTTGTGTCCTCTTCTGTATTTGACCTTCCATGGTCATTAATTCTTGTCTCAAATTCATGAGCACTAACCTCAACCATATGAGGATAATCTTGTGACTCCTTTATTGTTTTGGAGTTTTTATCTTTCCCGTGATCTTAACTATAGTTGTTTATCACAACTACATTAGCTAGTTTGCTGAGTCAAACGTTCATCTGGATCACATCCTCAACTCTTTGAGGAAAACCTTATACTGTTCCCAAAATCCCGAAGTCGTTCCATTATTGGCCCTTTTTCATCCACCACCTCACCTACCAGTTCACACATGAACTGTAGTGGAGAGCCATGTCTTCCTGACCTGCTACTCCTCACGGATAGGCCCACTCCTAAGACCTTCTGATGCCAACACCAGTGGTGATATACTTGAGCACCAATAAAAGTCAGACTAAGGAATAGCTTTGATACCAAATTGTAAGCGACTAAATTTTCCATTCTACTTTAGTCACTTAACCACACGTCCAACCACTTGGAAGAGTCTTATTCACAACCTCCTTAATATAAAGAACCGACTCCCCGAGATGCCGTGGGTTAAAGGATCCCCAAAAGCATGACCAAAATGACAAAGAGTTCATCGGATGGGACCAAGTCAAAGATCGAGTCCAAGACCGACTTTGAGATAGAGTCTGGGATCGAGTCCGAGGCTGAATAGGAGACCGAGTTCAAGACAGAATCCGAGATCCAAATCGGGTCCGAGATCGAGTCCGAGGTCGAGTCCGAAGTCGAGTCCGAGATCAGGTCCGAGATCAAGTCTGAGACCGAGTCCGAAGTCGGGTCCGAGATCGAGTCCGAGATCGAATCTGAGACTAAATCCAAATACTAATACGGGTCAAGGGGTGAAAGCCCAAAGCGTGCATCTCCCAGAGGGGGGGGTGCAGGGGGTTCCAAAAGTATAGTAGGGATAGTGAGGTCCAGGAACTAGTCTTGAAGGAACTCTCCAGTGGTGCTTCCAAACTGACTTGAGGTTGAGATTGGGGCCGAGGGGCCTTGAGTGGGAATGAGCATGGGCTTGGGTGGTGTGGGAGGGGCCACCCAGGGAAGTGCTCAAGAGCAGCTCCCACTCCCGATAGGGAAACCGACTGTGGTGCTCCCGGCTCATGTGGAGTGGTGCCCCACTTGAGTACCTTGTGGCTCATTAGTCCTCGCCGTTCCTAGGGGCTTGGGCCTTCCCTTCGGGATGGAAGTGGGGGGGTAGAGATACCCATATTGGGCTGTTAGGCCACGGTGTTTTGCCCCGATGTCCCGAAGTAAGTGTTGCACCCAAGGCTTGGGATTTAGAGGGTCCCATGATCAAATCTTGTTGTACCAAGGGGTGTTAGGAACCTGGAGGCTTGGTGTGCTTGGCTGCTTGTGCTTGCGGGGAGTGTAGCCGAACCTTAATGTGAGACACAAAATCCCTAGGCCCCAAAGTGGAGCTAGAAGGGTGCCACGTGGTAGTGGCCAAAGCGAGAGCCAAACGAGCGTAACACGTTTGGACCAAAAGCTCCGACTTGAAAAGTCAAGAGCGGGAGTGGAACTCCCAACAAAGTGCTCGAGGAATGAGCACGAAGCGAGCAAAAGGCGAGGCTCCAAAAAGGGACCCAAAAGGACCAACACATGACACGTGGGAGTGTCCGAGATGGACTCGAGTTGGAGTCCGAAGTGGAGTCCGAGATGGACCCAAGTTGGAGTCCGAAATGGAGTCCGAGATGGACCCGAGATGGAGTCCGAGATGGAGTCCGAAGTGGAGTCCGAGGTGGACCCGAGATGGACCCGAGTTGGAGTCCGAAGTGGAGTCCGAGATGGAGTCCGAGATGGAGTCCGAGGTGGACCCGAGATGGACCCAAGTTGGAGTCCGAAGTGGAGTCCGAGATGGACCCGAGATGGAGTCCGAGATGGAGTCCGAGGTGGACCCGAGATGGACCCGAAATAGAGTCCGAGATGGAGTCCGAGATGGAGTCCGAGATGGAGTCCGAGACCGGGACCGAGACCGGGACCGAGACCGAGACCGGGACCGAGATCGGGACCGAGACCGAGGCCGAGACTGAGCCCGAGCCCCAGTCCGAGTCCGAATCCGAGTCCGAGTCTGAGTCCGAGTCCGAGTCCGAGTCCGGAGCCTGAGAGGGTGAAAGCCCAAAGCGTTTGTCTCCCAGACCCTGGGGGGTTTGGTGAGCTCCAAAAGTATAGTAGGGGGAGGACTGCAGTGGAGCCAGTTTGGCCAGGAAAGGCCAGTTTGGCCCAGGAAGGCCAGACCCAGTGTTGGGTGATGAACTGACCACTGGGAAGTCCAAGACTAGAGTGAATACGGACCGACAAGCGGGGTAGCTTGGTGAAGTGTTCAAGAGCCGGCTCTAGTTCCCCCGGGAGATCGACTGGCCGATGCTCCCAGTCCAAGTGTGGGTGGCACTACCTACTTGGATACCAGGCGTGGCTCAACGGAACCTCGCTCTAAGCCCATGGCTAGAGCACCTAAAGACGATAGGTGGGGAGAGTACCCAGGTGGCTCGCATAAAGCCACGGTGTTCCGAAGTGTTGTCCCAAAGGCCCAGACTGTGGAAAGGAAGAGGAGCAGTCCTCTGGGGTAGTGACCAAGGACACAGTCATGTGGTGAGGAAGTCCCAGAGGACCGTGGGACTTAGGGGTCGGGCCTGTGGGCCTCGATCCAGTGGCAGTGTTGGTAAACACGGCCAGGGGCAGAAAGGGACTTGGTAGGAACTGACAAAGGGACTTTGGGGAAGGCGACTCCTCAGGTCTGTGGGCATCCTAAGGATGCTAAGGAGTGGATCTAGGATGACCACTCATGAACAGATGGCCCAGTCTTGGAGAGACGGGATGGTGATGCAAGTGGTATTGGACCACTAGTGCAGCAAAGGTGAATGGGCATGGCCTTAGCGTAACGGGCCGAGATGTCAGTGGTACCTTTGGGTGTCGGTCTTCGGACCGGACACGTGGAGCACTTGGACCAGGTGCAAGTGTTGAGTGGCATGGATGCCATTCTTGGGGCTAGCAAGTCCCAAGTCATGAATTGGACTAATGGAGGTTGTGAATGAGACTCCTCCAAATGGTCGGAGGTGTGGTTAAGTGACTAAAGTAGAATGGAAAATTTAGTCGCTTACAATTTGGTATCGGAGCTGTTCCTTAGTCCGACTTTTATTGGTGCTCAAGTATATCACCACTAGTGTTGGCATCGGAAGGTCCGAGGAGTGGGCCTGTCCTTGAGGAGTAGCAAGTCGGGAAGACATGGCTCTCCATTACAGTTCATGTGTGAACTTGTAGACGAGGTGGTGAATAGAAAAGGGCCAATAATGGAACGACTTTGGGATCTTGGGAACAGTGCAAGGTTTTCCTCATTGAGTTGAGGATGTGATCCGGATGAGCATTTGTCTCAGCAAATTGGCTAAGGTTGTTGTGGTAAACAACTAAAGTTGGGATCACGGGAAAGATAAAGACTCCAAAGCAATAAAGGAGTCACAAGATTTTCCTCATATAGTTGAGGTTGGTGCTCATGAAGGTGAGACTAGAAGTAATGACCGTGGGAGGTCAAATACGGAAGAGGACTCAAGTCCTTGAAAAGGTAGCCGGGGCTACCTCTAATAAATGCTGGAACAACCCCAGGAGTTGGGGGTGTATTAAGTGGATGAGTTGGTGTTCTCATCACATGGACAAGTAGTCCTAAGGGGCAAAGGTTGCCCCCAGAGAACAAAATCAAGTGTCGGAGTAACACTTGTGAAAATAGTCCTTTTGAGTAGGACAGGAATGCAAGAAGTGTATTCCAGTGAGCTAGTGCCTCACAAGTAGGACCTTATGGGTCTGTGGATTAACCAAGTCCAAAACTGCTGGATGACTCAAGTAGAGTCAACGGATGGTCCTAAAAGGACGGATGGAAGCATTTGGACTGAGGTGTGTTGTACCCCACAAAGGATAGGGGGGGATCATAGGATCCAAGGATGAGAACAGAGGGTATCTCATCAATGGCAGAATGTGCCATGCTAAAGTTATGGGAAAGGTGTTCCCAGAAGAAAACAACTTTGACATAAAGTTGTGTGTGACCTCTATGGTGCAGTGCTAACGGATGGTTGGCATAAGAAAGAGCGGTGTTGGTCTTGGCAAAGACTTAGACACGAAGGGGAAATGTCATAGAGGTAGGCTCGTGGAGCCGATGGTGTGGAGACACCAAATGTGCCAAGGTGTGATACCTTGAGGCTATGTTGGTGGGTTCATGAGAACCCCTTGCCAAAGGAATCCCAATGGAAATGGGGATAGCATAGCCTAAGTTGCAGAGCATGCAGTTGGAGTGTGGTGACCCAGATAATGATGGAGGTGTGAAAGCACCAAGCAATGAGTTGTAGGACTTGACAACTATGAGGCAACTAAGCAAGAGGTGCAAAATAACTGGTTAAACGGGTAGAAGGTAGCTACCCAAGACTTCTTAATAGCATAAGGAAGTTGGATATACCCTTACGGGGGATAAGTTGCTTGTGTTGCGATATAGTAAGTCAATGTCATAAAAGGAAATACTCATTGTCAAGAAAGCCATCATTGGGACACCCGGACACTCTAGAACACCAGAAGGTGGTGTTTGATGTCGCGAGGGCAATGGATAAAGCCCAAGGGACTAAGTCCCTAGCGAATGATGGATAGAAGGTGCTATCCAAATGTCCAAAGTTGCGGAGACAGGAGAGGACTGTCTACCCGAGTTGGACAAAGCCAAAAATGGAATTTTGGCAAGGCTAGTGATGGGCATGTAAAGGCCCACAAGCAACAATGTAATCCCAGTGTGTGGGATTATAAGGTGAGCATACCCGGATTGAGGAACCACTCCCTGGGCTATTGGGTAGGTTCATCCCTAAGAATACTTGCTAAGGCATGATAGAAATTGCAAAGCTATCCTCCTGGTCTGGAGGAGAATGACCGAAGGAAAGGTGTGAAGCCAAAGGCAAGTAGTATTGGGATGGAACTGAACCATAGAAATCAAAGGGCATATCCAACAGTGGTTATGGATGTTGGGAGTGGAGAATCAAGAGGGTGCTCGAGGATGTTGTTGCTAGCAACCGTGATGCCATGGAGAGTCTAAAATATGGAATTGTCCATGTTAGACTATATGGCAACTATAAAGCTTGCGAAAGGGGAGGCCTTAGCAAGCTGAGGGACAGAGTTCCTTCAAGGTTCCCAAAGACGATTCTAGGTAGCGTAGTACCTAGAAAGGCTAAGTGTAAATGGTTCATGGAACGCGCGAAATCAGAGTGGCGCAGCAGAAGCGTGGTCTTGAAGCTTGCCATGAGGCAAGGTTATCAAGGTTAGGGAAGTAGTTCCCGAGTGTTCAAAGAGAGGGCTTTGAACGAAAGTCGATGGTCAAGGACTTTCATGCTTATGCAGGAACCATGTTACAATGGTCGGAGGACTTGCCAAGTGAGATTGGCACGTCGGGGGAACAAAGACCCTAGTTGAAGGTGATAACTTCAAAAAGGGTGGGCCATGGGGCCGAGCATGGAGGAGTCCATGCATGATCACAGACATGTCAAGTGAGAGGACTTGGCAGTGTGGAGGAACCAGGTTCCTAAGCTGTGATCTGTAGCGCGCTTTAAAAAATAGGTTGGTGCACCGGCGTGGGGAGTCACGCTAGGCATCTAGTGTGATGCCGTCCGTAGATGCATATACGGAGGTTGGGTTCGAGTCCCGACCCTCTAGTGCTTGGGTTCGAGTCCCAAATCACTAGGGCGTGGTGATGGTTTGGAATATGAGGACACTCATATTTCGGTGGTCATGGACTCTCAGTGGGGAGACTGGTTTGGGCACACCGCCAAGCGAGGGATGCCTCGGAGTCGTGATGCACGGTTAGATTGCTTAGTGTGAAAGCTCAGCATATCTAACTTGAACACTTTGGTGCAAGTGGCACCAAGGTCGTGGTGAGTGAGATGGGGACACCTAATCTCAGTTACTATGAACCCTTGGCCGTAAGGGCTAGCTTGGGTGCACCGCCAAGTGTGGGGGATGCCCCCGGGGTTATAGTCAACAACTTGGAGGTCTAGAAAACCAAGTACCTCTTGGCAACTCTGTTAAGGTGCCAAGGTGAGATCACTAGGTGATCTTATGGCCAGATAAGGACAAGGTCCTTGGTTGGCTAAGGAATGAAGTTCCTGGTTCAAAATGTTGAAATTGAACTGTTTAAGGTGGTGTGGCTTGGTCGTGATAACCAAGTGGGAAGAGCACCTAAGGGAAATAAACTATGTCCGTGTGATGGCATAGTGAGTCCGAGGAAAGTAGTCTCTATAAAAGACCCATGGGAGGGTCACGAAGTTGGGCCGTGGATAGAGCCCATAGCAGAAGATGCTAAAGAGACGTACTAGAGGTGAACATCCTTCGGACTTGGCAAAGAAAAGTCTTTGCTATGGAACCGAAACAATACCTCAAGGAGGGAGGTAGAGATTCGATGTTGCTTAGTGCAACAATCAACGGATAGGAGCAGAAGATGAGTGGCCAAGATAGGGCCACGGAATCCCTTGGAAGGAATCCAAGTGACAAAGTTAGGCGAGGAACACTAATGTGTTGGACGCTAACAAGTTGCGGGGAAGGAAGTGTGTTTCCAAGGAGGGATTCCGAAATGCTCCGAGTTGGCGAAAGTGGAAGCTCCAAGGGAGGGAGCGGTAAGGTAGCCAAATGATAGGGCCATGAACAGCCCTAGCACAAAGCATGATAACTGGAACTTTGGCACGAAATAGAAGAGAGGATGATGGTGCCCTCGAGTAGAGAACTTCCTAGGATGGGAAGTGGAGTTGCACAAAAGGTGCAAGGCAAGGTGTCGGAGACACCTAGGAAATTGACTCCAAGAAGTCAAAAATTCAAAGTTCCAAAGTGCAAAGGTTATATCGATGGAAATTGAGACTACTCGAGAAGGAGTAGTGGGATTGACTTAGAGAAGGGTCTCTAAGAGGTTTAGCGAGAACTAAACCAATAAAAGGATGAACCATTACATGTGGTCCAATCAGTCTCTAAATTGGAGAGACTACGCTCCTTAAAGGATGGATAAGGCATGGTGAGCCTTTGATGTCAAACCATAGACAAAGATTGGCTAGGTGCCAAGAATGGAAATGGTAACACGTGTGGGTGTTACTTTATGAAAGGGTTTACCGTTCGATGAGGACATCGAACTTCGTCTATGGGTGGTGGAGTTGTGAGACACAAAATCCCTAGGCCCCAAAGTGGAGCTAGAAGGGTGCCACGTGGTAGTGGCCAAAGCGAGAGCCAAACGAGCGTAACACGTTTGGACCAAAAGCTCCGACTTGAAAAGTCAAGAGCGGGAGTGGAACTCCCAACGAAGTGCTCGAGGAATGAGCACGAAGCGAGCAAAAGGCGAGGCTCCAAAAAGGGACCCAAAAGGACCAACACATGACACGTGGGAGTGTCCGAGATGGACTCGAGTTGGAGTCCGAAGTGGAGTCCGAGATGGACCCAAGTTGGAGTCCGAAATGGAGTCCGAGATGGACCCGAGATGGAGTCCGAGATGGAGTCCGAAGTGGAGTCCGAGGTGGACCCGAGATGGACCCGAGTTGGAGTCCGAAGTGGAGTCCGAGATGGAGTCCGAGATGGAGTCCGAGGTGGACCCGAGATGGACCCAAGTTGGAGTCCGAAGTGGAGTCCGAGATGGACCCGAGATGGAGTCCGAGATGGAGTCCGAGGTGGACCCGAGATGGACCCGAAATAGAGTCCGAGATGGAGTCCGAGATGGACCCGAGATGGAGTCCGAGATGGAGTCCGAGATGGAGTCCGAGATGGAGTCCGAGATGGAGTCCGAGACCGGGACCGAGACCGGGACCGAGACCGAGACCGGGACCGAGATCGGGACCGAGACCGAGGCCGAGACTGAGCCCGAGCCCGAGTCCGAGTCCGAATCCGAGTCCGAGTCTGAGTCCGAGTCCGAGTCCGAGTCCGAGTCCGAGTCCGGAGCCTGAGAGGGTGAAAGCCCAAAGCGTTCGTCTCCCAGACCCTGGGGGGTTTGGTGAGCTCCAAAAGTATAGTAGGGGGAGGACTGCAGTGGAGCCAGTTTGGCCAGGAAAGGCCAGTTTGGCCCAGGAAGGCCAGACCCAGTGTTGGGTGATGAACTGACCACTGGGAAGTCCAAGACTAGAGTGAATACGGACCGACAAGCGGGGTAGCTTGGTGAAGTGTTCAAGAGCCGGCTCTAGTTCCCCCGGGAGATCGACTGGCCGATGCTCCCAGTCCAAGTGTGGGTGGCACTACCTACTTGGATACCAGGCGTGGCTCAACGGAACCTCGCTCTAAGCCCATGGCTAGAGCACCTAAAGACGATAGGTGGGGAGAGTACCCAGGTGGCTCGCGTAAAGCCACGGTGTTCCGAAGTGTTGTCCCAAAGGCCCAGACTGTGGAAAGGAAGAGGAGCAGTCCTCTGGGGTAGTGACCAAGGACACAGTCATGTGGTGAGGAAGTCCCAGAGGACCGTGGGACTTAGGGGTCGGGCCTGTGGGCCTCGATCCAGTGGCAGTGTTGGTAAACACGGCCAGGGGCAGAAAGGGACTTGGTAGGAACTGACAAAGGGACTTTGGGGAAGGCGACTCCTCAGGTCTGTGGGCATCCTAAGGATGCTAAGGAGTGGATCTAGGATGACCACTCGTGAACAGATGGCCCAGTCTTGGAGAGACGGGATGGTGATGCAAGTGGTATTGGACCACTAGTGCAGCAAAGGTGAATGGGCATGGCCTTAGCGTAACGGGCCGAGATGTCAGTGGTACCTTTGGGTGTCGGTCTTCGGACCGGACACGTGGAGCACTTGGACCAGGTGCAAGTGTTGAGTGGCATGGATGCCATTCTTGGGGCTAGCAAGTCCCAAGTCCTGAATTGGACTAATGGAGGTTGTGAATGAGACTCCTCCAAATGGTCGGAGGTGTGGTTAAGTGACTAAAGTAGAATGGAAAATTTAGTCGCTTACACTTAAGTCCAGTCTAATCTGGGGAGGGGGATTGGGAGAGATTTGGGAATCCGTGGATGGAAGGCTAACGCTCTGTTGCTCATGCAGTGAGTAGCTAAAACTAAGTAGGACCAAGGAGGAGCTGGTACAATAGGCGGGAACCTTGGTGAGGGAACTTAGCACAAGCCAAGGCAGTGTTGGTCAGATAGACGAGGTAAGCTGGCAAATTGGAAAGGAAAAATTTGTGGCTTACACTTAAGTCTAATTCAAGACTTGGGACTTGCTAGCCCCAAGAATGGCATCTATGCCACTCATCCCTTGCACTTGGTCCAAGTGCTCCACGTGTCCGGTCCCAAGACCAACACCCAAAGGTACCATTGACATATCGGCCCATTATGCTAAGGCCATACCCATTCACCTTTGCCGCACTAGTGATCCAATACCACTTGCATCACAATCCCGTCTCTCCAAGACTGGGCCATCCGTACACGAGTGGTCATCCCAGATCCACTCCTTAGCATCCTTAGGATGCCCACAGACATAGGGAATAACCTTCCCCAAAATCCCTTTGTCAGTTCCTACCAAGTCCCTTTTCCATCCATGGCCATGTTTGCCAACACTACCACTAGATCAAAGCCTGCAGGCCCGGCCACTGAGTTCCATTGTCCTCTGGGACTTCCTCATCATGTGACTGTATCCTTAGTCACTACACTAGAGGGTTGCTCCTCCTCCTTTCCCCCATTTGGGACTTTGGGACAACATTTCGGAACACCGTGGCCCTACGCGAGCCCCGTGGGTACTCTCCCCACCTTCCACCCTTAGGTGCTCTAGCTATGGGCTTAGAGCGAGGTTCCGTTAAGCCACACAAGGTATCCAAGTAGGTAGTGCCACCCACACTTGGACTAGGAGCATCGGCCATTCAATCTCCCGGGGGAGCTAGAGCCGGCTCTTGAACACTTCACCAAGCTACTCTGCTTGACAGTCCGTATTCACTCTAGCCTTGAACCTCCCAATGGTTATCCTGTCACCCAACACCTGGGTACAACCTTCCTGGGCCAAACTGGCTCCACTAGAGTCCTCCCCCTACTATACTTTTGGAGCTCACCAAACCCCCCAAGGTCTGGGAGACAAACGCTTTGGGCTTTCACCCTCAGACTCAAACTCGAACTCGGACTCAGACTTGGACTCGGACTTGGCCTCGGACTCGGCCTCGGTCTCGGTCTCGGTCCCGGTCTCGGTCTCGTCTTGGTCCCTGTCCCGGTCCCAGTCCCGGTCTCGGTCTCGGTCTCGGTCTTGACTTCAGACTCCGTCTTGGGTCCTTCTCAGACTCCATCTTGGATTCCATCTCGGGTCCATCTCAAACTCCATCTTGGGTCCATCTCGGACTCCATCTCAAACTCCATCTTGGTCCATCTCAGACTCTATCTCGGGTCCATCTCGGACTCCATCTTGGGTCCATCTCGGACTCCATCTTGGACTCCATCTCGGGTCCACCTCGGACTCCATTTTGGGTCCATCTCAGGTCCATCTCGGACTTCATCTCGGACTCCATCTCGGGTCCATCTCGAGCTCCATCTCGAACTCCATCTCGAGTCCATCTCGGTCCATCTCGGACTCTTTTATTGCCCAATTCATGCTCGTTCCTTGAGCACTCCGATGGGAGCTCCACTCCCGCTTTTAACCTTTCATGTCGGAGCCTTTTAGTCCAAACGTGTTACGCTCGCTTGGCTTTCGCTTTGGCCACTACCACGTGGCATCCTTTCGGCTCCACTTTGCGGCTTAGGGATTTGTGTCTCACACTTGCCTTCACAAGACACAAACACTAAACTCATGTCCTCAAGTTATATACTTGTTCAACATGAACGTAACATCCCAAGTACGAGATATAGGTTCATGGACAAGTATGATCTAAATGACTACTTGAATCCAACTTAGCCGCAATAAGCTCACCAACATGTTTAGCCATTAGCTCTTAGCATGCCTTGAAGAGGCTAACTTGCATGATCAATACTTAGTCAAAACTAAAGTGAAGACCATGAGATAGACTCATATTGGTACACAACCTCCTCATAGACAAAGCTATAGCACGAGTACCAACATCTCAATTACAAATAATTAAGTTGAACATCATTATCCTCAGCCAAGGTGCAAGGCTACCAAGACCAAGTTAAGATCAGTGAGAGCTCACTACTCTCATAGAGTTTTAGCGAAATGCAAGGTGCAATCTGCCACTAAGTAGAACGCTATAAAAGAAAGGCACAAGGGTCACCTTTCTTAGAAAAAGTGCAATGGCCATTTTTCTACACCAACTCCAGACTCTATCCAACTCAATTGCCTTAACCCCAAAAGTTAACATCCTTTTTGGGTTGCATCATACAAATTACCTACTAAGGTCTAAGCTAACCGAAGTTAACTCCAACCCTTTCACTAGTTTGTACTAGTTTATGAAAACATAATGGTTTTCGAGCAAAGTGATCAAGAGATCAGCCATTGGAAAAGTCTAAGAAATTTTGTGGAAAATTTTCCATCCTAGAGAAAGAATGACTCTCAGTCTAAGAATACAAATTCTTAATACTCAACCAACTTCCACAACTTCATATAAATTCACCTCAACACAAATTCTCATGACTTAATAGCATGCTTAAACATCAAATATCATGCCCATATTACCGACATCCAACATCAACATCCGCAAAATGCAAAGTGAACATCCAAGGCTTAATCACAAAGACCACATCTTTGGATATCCACATTGCACTAACACTTTTTTTCAACCACTTTTAAGATCCATTGTGAAGCCAAAACATTAACAAGAAAAATGATATGGAAAATCAAGTTCTAGGGAAAAATTCCTCATCACTCAAAATGATAATGCCACTTCCACTAACATAAATGCTAATGATAGCAATACCTCAACTACACACTTTCTCCATCTAATAATCTACTCTAAGTGCTAACAGATCAATTGACAAGCCATAGCAAGTGAATGCTATAACCTTTTCCAACACCTCAATAGGCAAACTCAAGGACATAAGATACCAACTTAAGCTTAGTATATCATAAATCACTATTGCGAATTTAGTCAAAACTACTACAATGCTACTACGTGCAAGTAGACTAGCTTCACTATCAACCACTTTAGGGTTGATCATTGTTTAACCAAGCAACTTCGTAAACACATTGCTTATTATCATATAAATATGATATAAGTATCACAATGACTTGATCATCAATTGAGCAACACCACGAGTAATGCCCATGTCACTACTACAAAGGTTTATATGAGTATCAAGTGTCAACTCGACTCAACAAAATGCAACATAAATGCCACACCCTATCGATAGAGATTTATAACACTTAACACCACTAACTTTTGTTCACCTCTACCCAAGGAACTAATGTGAAGTCTTAGCACCCAAACATATACTCACTCGGATCATCGTTTTCATCTCTACATATGCAATGAGACTAGTTGCCCAATTTCATTGGATAGTACTCACCGTGACGTATCTTCTAATACCAAATGTAGCGCACATGGTTTTGACACTTTATCCTATGGTGATTTACCATAGGATAACACCACGAAGCAAAACCTAAACCCTCTTTATGCCATGTGACACATGCCACGTGTCCAAGGACAGTGGTGCGGAACCCGAGTTTCAAGGCCTTGGGCAAGGTACGGAGCCAAACTCCTAAGCATAGAGCCAAGGAGTGGTGGAACGGAACCACGAAGCAACTCTCGAGCATACAACCCAAGGAGCGAAGGGATAGGAGCATAGAGTGACTTGGAACAGTCCTAGAGCAACCAGTATCCCAATGCTAGGACTAGCACGCAAAACGGAGCTAAACAGAGTTTAGCATTATTTCGGCATACCGGTGGCCTAACGCAAGTATATGGGTACTCCACCAGCTAGCATGGTGTGGAACTTGGGCTTAGACCCAAGCCGAACGCAAAACAAAGACATGCAAGCGGGAGCTAGATTATACCTCAGGTTGGTCGGCCATGCCTGACCTATACACTATCTATACTATACATTTGGAACCCCCTATAGCCCCCTCCCTTGAGGAACATATGCTTTGGGCTTTCACCCCAAGCCTCCCTTACTACCAGAAGTTAATCTCTGGGACAAGCTTGAAACACCCTCACTATCATGTCCCTAGATTGTGGATTTGGACACGAGATGAACACCATTGTGTTCAAGACAATCTCTACATTCCTTAAATATGCCAAATGAGCAAATCTGGACATTTTTTATAAATAGCATTTAAGACCGAATGGTATTAACACAAAAGGCATGATAGTGAGGGTGTTTGGTAAACACGGTAAGCTATCATCTAGAGAATATTAAGGGACCAATCTCAATATCCCAGGGGTTCTTGATACTAACAAGTGCAAGCTAATGACATAAGTTTCTCAAACTAGGCTGAGTATGCTCAGCAAGAAACACATATGGTTCCTACCTTATGTTTATCCAATCTAAGTCCATGTTCATTAACAAGTTTCTCAACTAGCTCAAGTGGGAACTAATAACGGGTCTAGCAATACCGATCTTCTGCCGTCGTGGCAATAAGGAAAGAGTGTCCGTAAGGACTAGTCAATAAGTAACTTTTGATACCTGAAGTCATATTCGCTACACACCTTTTTTGAAGTCAACACCTTCAATTAGGGTTTTTATTCCCCCCGACTTACCAATCTCGTTTAACATGTCACCTGACTAATGTAACATGGTTTCATGCGTAAGCGTGAAAGTCCTTAACCATCGACTTTTGTTCAAAACCATCTCTTTAAACACTCAAGGACTACTTCCCCACTTTGATAGCCTTGCTTCATGGCAAATTTCAAGACTATGCTTTTGTTGCACCATTTTGATTTCGCACATTTTATGAACCAATTACATTTGTCTTTCTAGGTATTAAACTCCCTAGAATTATCTTTGGGAACCTCGAAGGGACTTTGTCCCTTAGCTTGCTAATGCTTCTCCTTTTGTAAGCTATGTAATTATCATATGGTTTAATATGGATAATTTCATACTTTAAACTCTCCATAGCATTATAATTGGTAATAGCAATATGTTCGAGCACCCATTTGATTTTCCACTCTTAACTTGCATAACCACATTTGGTTATACCCTTTGATTCCTATGATTTGGTTTTATCCCTTTACTACTTTGCTTTTTTGCCTTTTGTGTTCCCTTAGTTATTCTCCCCCCAACTAAGAGGTTAGTTTTGCACTCTCTACCATGCTTTAGCAAGTATTTTTAAGGATAAACCTACTCAACAACTTAGAGAGTGGTTCTTCAATCTGGATATACTTATCGTGTAATCCCACATACCGAGATTAATATCATTACGCATGGGCCTCTTTATACTTATTGCTAGCCATGCTAAAATCCCTTTTTAGCTTTGTCCAATTCGGATAGATAAACTTCTCCCATCTTTGCAACTTTGGATATTGGATAACATATTTTATCCATTATTCAATAAAAATTTAGTCCCTTGGGCCTTATCTAATGCCTTTATGATACCAAACACCACTTCTTGGTGTTTTAGAGTGTTTATGTATCCCAATAATGACCTTCTTTAACAATAAACATTTCCTTTTATGACATTAACTTATTATATCTCAATTTAAGCAATTAGTCTCTTGTAGGGTATATTTAAACTCCTTAGCACAATAAGAAGTCTTGGGTAATTAACTTTTACCCATCCAATCAATTATTTTGCACCTTTTGCTTAGTTGCCTCATAGTTATTAAATCTTATAACTTATTGTTGGTGTTTCCACAACTCCCTCATTATTTAAGTCACCACACTATAATTGTATGCTTTCTAACTTAAGCTATGGTATTCCCATTTTCATTGGGATTCCTTTGGCAATTTATAAACCCACTAACTTGATCTTAAGGCATCACACTTTAACACATTTGGTGTCTTCACACCATCAGCTCTATGAGCTTACTCTTATGACACTTTCCACTTGTGTTTAAGTCTTTGTTAAAACTAAAGTAGTTATTTCTCATACTAACTATTAGTTAGCACTACACTATGGTGTTCACACACAACTCTGTGCAAAAGTTGCTTTCTTCCGGAAACACCTTTCTCACGACTTTATATGGCACATTCCGCCATCAATGAGATACACTCTATTCTCACACTTGGATCTTATGATCCTCCCCATCTTTCATAGGATACAACACACCTCAATCCAAATGCTTCTACCAATCCTCTAGGACCATTCCTTGATTCCACTTGAGTTATCCAGCTTTTTGGACTTTGTTAATTCGATGACCCATAAGGTCCTACCTCTTGGCTATTTTGAGGTGCCAGTTCACTAGAATACATTTTTTTGTATCCATGTCCTACTCCCAAGAACCATCTTTGCAAGTGTTACTCTGACACTTGATCATTTTCTGTTTCCTATGAGCTACCTTTGCCCCTTAGGACTATCCATCCATATGATGAGAATACCAACTCATCCTCTCAGTATACCCCAAACTTTTTAGATTTGTTCCAGCATTTATAAAAGGTAACCCCGGTTACCATTTCAAGGACTCATATCCTCATCTGTATTTAACCTCCTATGATCATTAATTCTGGTATCAAATTCATGAGCACAAATCTCAATTATATGAAGATAATCTTATGACTCCTTTATTATTTTGGAATCTCTTTCCCGTGATCCCAATTATAGTTTTTTACCACAATTACATTATCCAATTTACTAAGTTCAATGCTCATTTGGGTCACATCCTTAACTCTCTAAGGAAAACCTTATACTATTCCCAAGATCCCAAAGTCATTCATTTATTGGCCCTTTTTTATCCACCACATTGCTTACAAGTTCATACATAAATTGTAGTGGATAGCCATGTCCTCCTGACTTGCTACTCCTCAAGGATAGGCCCACTCCTAGAACTTTCCGATGCCAACACAAGTGATGATATACTTAACCACCAATAAAAGTCAGACTAATGAACAGCTTCAATACCAAATTGTAAGCGACTAAATATTTTAATCACTTAACCACACCTCTAACCACTTGAAGGAGTCTTCACTCATAACCCTTATAAGTCCTACTCCAGATTTAGGGGCTTTCTAGCCCTGGCATCCCGACGCCGGCCGCCGCACCTGAATGGCATCTATGCCACTTAGTCTTTGCACTTAGTTCAAGTGCTCCACATATCCGATCCTATGATTGACACCCAAAGGTACCATTAACATATTGGCCTGTTATTCTAAGGCCATGCTCATTCACCCTTATCACATTAGTAGTCCAAAACTATCACAGTCTTGTTTTTCAAAGACTGTGTCATCTGTCCATGAGTGGTCATCCCTTGACCACACTTTAGCACCCTTAGGATGCCCATAGACATGAGGAACCCCCTTCCCCAATGTCCTTTTTTCCATCCCCACCAAGTCCCTCTTCATCCATGGCTATGCTCACCAACATTGCTACTAGGTCAAGGCCCAAAGGCTTGACCACTAAGTCCCACTGTTCTTGGGACTTCTTCATTCTGTAATCATATCCTTGGTCACTACACTAGAGGATTGCTCCTCTTCCTTTCCACAGTTTGGGGCTTTGGGATGACATTTCAAAACACCAGGGCCCTATGCTAGCCTTGTGGGACTCTCCCTACCTTTTGCCTTTAGGTGCTTTAGCCATATGGCTAGAGCAAGGTTTTGATGAGCCACGCTAGGTATCCAAATAGGTAGTGCCACCCACACTTGGATTGGGAGCATCGACCATTTGATCTCTAGAGGGAGCTAGAGTTAGCTCTTGAACACTTCACCAAGCTACCCCATTTATTTGTTTATATTCACTCTAGCCTTGGGCTCTTTAGTGGTTATATCATCACCTACTATATAGGTATAGCTTTTCTTGGTTACACTGGCCTTTTCTAGCTAAATTGGCTTCACTAAACTCCTCCCCCTACTATATTTTTGGAGTTCACCAAACCCCTTAGGGTCTGGGAGATGAACGCTTTGGGCTTTCACCTTCGGACTGAGACTCGGACTCGGACTTAAACTCGGACTCAGACTCAGACTCAAACTTGGACTCGGACTCAGACTCAGGCTCAGATTTGGGCTCAGTCTTAGTCTCAATGTTAGTCTCGGCCTCAGCCTCGGTCTAGGTCTTGGTCTCAGTCTCGGTCTTGGCCTTGACATCGGACTCCATCTCGGGTCCTTGGACTCTATCTCGAGTCCATCTTGAGTGACATTGTTCTACATGTAGATGTTGGATATGAGGAGCTGGTGCTCATAGGATTGAGGGTGTATTGGACTTTTGTTTTATAGTGCAACAGACTTAGAGTTCAACTTTAAATTTAAATATGCTACATTCCTTATCACTAACCCTTGTTGCATTTTTTCCCCACCATTTCAATTCTCTTCACACTTGCCTTTTCTCTATGATTTTTCACTGTTATAAGTGATTTCTTTGCACTACCATAAACTTCCTCACTACTTTTTTACTTCCCCTCTTAGAAAAAGAAAAAAGTGTTTATTAAATTGATAAGTCTAAGTTATATAATGGGGTTCTAAACCAACATGTATTTCTTTCACACTAGTTATCTTATTTCCCACATTTTTCTTTTCCCTCTATTAATATATTGATGTAAATCTTAAATTTCTAAACCTCTCCTCAATTAAAACTCCAACCCATACCTGTATTATTGCACAATACCATATGTTAGCAACTTCTTATAAGCTCCTAAATTTAAAATTCCCAAAAGGTTCTAATATTATTCAAACCCAAAGACGTTTAACCCCAAATATCCTATAATGATTGGGGTGCACTATTATTTATGGGCCCTTTCCTTTTATATTTGAACCTTTATAAATTGTCTCTTAAATTGTTCCCTTTGGTTGTTTATTCTTGTTTTTAGATTTATTACTTATGAAGAGTCCTTACTTATTGCCCTCCTTCCTATATTCTTCCCTAATTTTCCCTACTATTGTTATTGCTCATTTTTTTAATTCTAATCATGTCTTTCCATAGTTTACCCACACTTCCACCTTTCTAGATTCTACTTAATTTGCAGTAGCTAATCTAAGATTATCAATTAAGCATCATATAAGTGTTGTATCATTATTTCCCATATTTTTCTCCTTTGGCTATGTATTTCCATTTTTCACTATTAATTCATCCCTAAAGAATTGCATCTTCATTATTGATGTTAATGGTTTTTTTTCATTTAAACATTTCAATCTCAATCTGAATTTTCTATTGCCTACACTATTTACCTTCTCAATTTTAGTAGCCCTAGCCCCCCCAATCTTGCATACTCTTAACAATTTCTCCTGTTTAAAACTATGATCTTTTTGCCCCAAGCCCAAATATTTTTCTTGAAATTTTAGGATGAATCAAGAGAAGGAATTATTGACATGTGGTGTTCTATTATAAGGTGGGCAAAAATATTAAAAACTAAAAGTATGACAAAGCTTTAAATGATGAGACACCAAGATATTTAAGATTTATATCAATATAATTTACATCATTGATAAAGGAAAAAATAAATGTTGGAAAAGGTACAACTAGTGGGGAAGAGACACACACTCTAGAACCCCACTATATAACCTTGACTTTTTTATTTGATGAGTACTTTTTTTTTTCTCAAAACGGAATACAATAAAGTAGTGAAAAAGAATGTGTTAGTATAAAAAAATCATTCACAAAGATAAGAAATCAAACAAGGGCAATAAAAATAAAAGTGGTAGTGGAGAAAAAAGCAATAAAGTTTGTGGCTAAGAAATAATGATTCAGAGGGAAAAAAAGACAACAATTGAGGGTAAGATTTGCATAGATCAAAGCAAAACCAAACACATAAATTTGAGGTATATGGAAAAAGGTCAAATTCTATATTTATCTTTTCTAAAATCTAAAATAAATATATTTATACCAAAGTCAATAGCAATGATGAGTATTATAGAAGAACGAGTCATAGAGTTCATTTGACTAAACTCATTTTAAGGAAGTGTAAGTGGGAGATATTTCATTGGTGAATATGGAAAATCAAGATTAAACAAAATTTAGAGAGGATGAAAGATTTCAAAAATTATTTAGCAAGTTTTGGGTAAAAGATTTGGTTAACTCTCCAACAAAAGGCAAATCAAAGATTGCAATAAAGGATAAAAGAAATGAATAATCTGAAAAAGAAGTGTGTAGATAGTATGGAAGTCTTCAGTCGAAAATAAAAGGAGGGTCAAACAAAATTATTCTTTACAAAGGGGTCTTTAATGTTTTAAAATTTTTTAGGAAGAAAATGAGAGAAGAAATGAGCTAGATGGTAGAAGAGGAGTAAAAGGATTGATAAGAAAGAAAATAATGTTATAAATTGATAGAGAAAAATGTATGGCCAAACAAAAATAAAAAAAGACATACTAAAAAGTTGATGATTAAAGTTATAGTGGTCCGAGTTTATGAAAAACCAATTAGGTATAATGGGATAAAATTATTTATGGTTGATAAGAGCAAAAAATAGTGGCTAGACAAGATAAAGAGTAAAAATAAAGCCTTTTTATCAAAGTTAATCCTAGAAGAACAAGTCTAGAAATAAAAATATCATTAATAGGGAAACAAGGGTTAAAGACAATGTACCCAATTGTGATGTTTAAATATTCCAAAGTATCTATGTGTCAAGATGCACTAATAGTCCCATTTAGCTTATATGGGTCAAGATTGAAAAAATACTACCACTTAAAAAGCTGATAAAGATGCCATATTTGCCAACAAATGATATTCTTGAAGTGGATCTAGAAGAATTTATAAAAGAACTCAATAAGTTCCAAGCTAAGAGAGTAAAAGAAACAATTTATATAATCATTAAAAAGGTTGTACCAATAGGCTTTAGACTTCATATGTGTGGCATTAGCATATCATGACATGATAGTGATAGTGACATTAAAGGATATTAAATATTTGAGGGAGAAATATTATAATATTATGATCAAGGATGAAAGGGCATGGTATAAACTCTGTAGAGTGGATGCTTATGTATAGCTCAAGTTTTAAATGTTCTTCCACACATTCTAAATAACTTTATGCCATAAAAAATTTAAAATGTTATTGAGTTACACAGGGTTGATGTGGCATTAGTGAAAGACAAGATCTTAGTGGCAATCTAAAAGTTATTTACAATACTCATTTGAATGGAAAAAATGCTAATTATAATAAAAGTTGATATATACCACTCACAAACCATATGTCTAAGTGGTATGAACCCCAAAGGACAATTCCCCCTTGCAAAGTCCTTTATCCTTGAGAGTGCAATTAAGATGTTTAATCTATAACATCATGAGGTATTTGTTCTAGGATTGCCTCTTGTCTATTTTAGGA
Organism: Selaginella moellendorffii; assembly: GCF_000143415.4. NCBI lineage: Eukaryota > Viridiplantae > Streptophyta > Lycopodiopsida > Selaginellales > Selaginellaceae > Selaginella > Selaginella moellendorffii. The sequence goes on from NW_003314268.1 coordinate 2,208,717, forward strand.
TTGCTTATTATCTATTCTAGCATTGGAGGTGGACCATGCAATTCCTCTCCTTTCTCTTCCTTAAACTTTCTTTTTATTAGCTTTTATTCTTTTACACATGATAATCTCAACTTCTCATGTTTTACCATTATCATTTGTTCTTCCCCATCTTCCTTTTTAGCTTTAATTTATGGATTGTTGCAATGCTTCATATAACTTTTATAGAGTATTAGAATTTGATCAGAGCTAAAAAAGAGAATTTGAGGAAACTATTGATATCAAAGTGGTAAAATTGTCATAAGTTTGTCATCAAGAGAAGGGGAGATAACAAAAATGCTAAATAATAAAGAGGAAAAAAATGAATTTAGGTTAAGCACTCTAAATATAATTACCTAAAATTATAGGGGTTCTGGAAACTAATCTAGTCAAATTCCAAACAAATTTAGAAACTTAGTTTGAGTATGGGTCTATGCTAATCAAGATGCCTATCCATGTGTATAGTAGGTTTTGAGTTTAAATATTATGAATAAATATTTAGAGTTTGATTTCTGCCATAGATAATAGTGGTGTATATACTCCTTAGTAAATATAAAAAATATATAAAATATATGATAGTTGTAAGAAAAATATAATTAACAATTTTATTTATTAAATTTATATTATTATATTTTTTTTCTTGCTTAAGTAAACCTAGATAAGGATAACAGTGGATATACTTAGAATATGCTTGGATATTCTAGGATATTCTACCATCTAATGGTTTAGGGTTTAGGGTTTAGGGTTTAGATCTAGCTTTTGCATTGTCTAGATCTAGTTTTTCCCATTTCCTTTCTTTTGTTCTTTCCTTTCAGGATTTTGGTTTAGATCTAGCTTTTTGTATTGTCTAGATCTACCATTTCCTTCTAGCTTTTTGTCATTTCTCTTCTTTTGCTCTTTCTTTTTCATTCGTCTCCATGGCAGATCAGCAATCTCCTCCTTTGACTCTGGAGTAGCAGTTGGTACAATTGCTTGATGCTATGCGCTTACAATTGAACAGCCAAACTTAGTTGATGGCAACATTCACGGCACATGGTACAACTCCTCCTGCTCTTGGTGCCAATCCTCGCGTTCGGCTAGAGTTCTTTCGCGGGAATCCTGGGGATGATGTGTACCATTGGTTCGGTCACTTTACGGTGATTGCCACATATCATTCTTGGGATGATGCTTGATATTTGCTTGAGTTTCCCACATGTCTCCAAGGGACGGCGTTGCAGTGGTACAACGGTTTGGGAGCAGCCACTCGTGGGGATTGGAGTGTTCTTCCAGATGTCTTCAAACGCACCTTCGGACATGCCGATGACTGTGATGATGCTTTCCAACAATTGCATCGTCTTCGCCAAAGGCCATCTGAGTCAGTGATGTAATTTGGTGTTCGTTTCCAAAGTCTTTTGCTTCGTGCGGAGCCAAATATGTCAGAGCGGATCAAGCTAAGAATGTTGTGTCTAGCACTTCGTCAAGATCTTGTCGGACTTGTGCATGCACTTGCTCCCACCACTCTTGACGATGCTCTTCGCTTGGCACAACGTTATGAGACGTCGCCTCTTCCACTTCTCGCTGCACGTCCTTCAGCTCCACTTCATGTGGGTGATGGTCCTGTTCCAATGGAGGTTGATGCTACTGCTACTCAAGTCCAAGGTCAAGGGCGAGGACGTGGTCGTGGCCATGATGTTCGCTGTTGGGCATGTGATGAAGTTGGTCATACTTATCGGCGTTGTCGGCGTTTTCCAGATTGGCAACCTCCATTTCCTGGGTGGAGACCTTGGCGTTAGCAATGTCCTGCTGGTGCTGCTACAATGGAAGTTTGGACACCGAGATACATCCGGGAAACGAGGAGTCGCGCGAGTAACGAAGGGACTTTGCGCGAATAAGTCAGTGACCCCTCCATCTTTCTTTCGGGAGTATCATCAAGGGGTTCACTCAGCACCAGTTCATCCAATGTTTACTTTCCAAGCTCGTCTTTATAACAAGAGGTCTCCTATTATTCTCTTCGTGTTGGTTGATACAGGTTCGAGTTTATCTTCTATTGCTCGACCTGTTGCCACATGTTGTCGTCTACACTTGCGTCATGCGGCGGAACCAGTTTTCATTCTTTATGGCAACGGCCATACATATGCATGAGCACAGGATGAGGCAGACCTGGTTGTGCGTGTGGGCGATCTCGAGCTTGAGTTGTAGTCGTTGCGGGTGGTGCCGAGTCAAGCTTTTGACCTCATTCTTGGTATGGATTGGTTGCAACGCAATCATGCCAAGTGTGACTTTGAGGCTTCTCCCCCTTGTCTCATACTTCCTTACGTTTCATCCATTCCTCTCACTTCCGTACCTCTTCGTCCCTCTACTTCTACCTCTGCTTCCATTACTTTTGTTTCCCCACTATTTCCTCCTATGTTTCCATCTTGTTCTGCTCTTCCCTTTTCCAATCCTTTCGACGATCTTTGTGTTGCAGCAATTGACCGGCTCACTGATCTCTTTGACTTTGACCTATTGTCTAGAGCCAGGATTGCCACACGTCATCCGATTCCAACTAGAAATGCTCGTCCAATCAAGGTTCCTGTTCGTCGTCGGTCACCAAAGGAGATCAAGATTTTACTTGCAAATGTCAAGGAGATGTTGGAGAAGAGTGTTATTCAGAAATCGCGGAGTCCTTGGGCATGTGAACCTCATCTTGTGACGAAGCCTAATGGGAGTATTTGTTTCTGCATCGACTATCGTCCATTAAATGACGTAACGATCCCGGATGTGTACTCTCTTCCTCACACTGCTGATCTCTTGGATCGTCTGGGGCAAAGTCGTTGGTTCACTAAGCTAGATCTTGCTTCTGGGTACTGGCAAGTACCAATGGCCAAAGAAGATATTCCTAAAACTGTTTTTCGTAGACCATTTGGCTTGTATGAGTTCTTGGTGATGCCATTTGGTTTGAACAATGCTTTAGCAACTTTTCAACGGATGATGGACAAGGTTCTTTGCGATATGCCGAAGGTGACTGCTGACTTTATTGATGATGTCTTGATTCACTCGGAGGGGATGTGGGAGGAGCACGTTCGTGATGTTTGTAAAGTGTTGGATTGGCTATGCAATGTTGGTTTAAAGCTGAAGTGGTCGAAGTGCGTGTTTGGATCCAAGAACACAATTTATCTTGGGTACTATATTTCTCGTGAGGGTTTGCAAGTTGATCCTGACAAACTTATGGCTGTTCTGAAGTTCTATACTCCAAAGTGTGTGAATGATGTGCAGCGCTTCTTGGGCAAGGTGCAGTATCTCGGGTGTTTTGTGGATCATCTTTCTAATCGCACTACACCATTGCGAGCGTTGCTGAAGTCATCAACGTCATCTTTCATTTGGTCTCCGGATTGTGAGCGAGCGTTCAGGGATCTCAAAGAGTTATTGACAACTCCTCCGGTTTTGGCATATCTTGACTACACTTGACCTTTTATTTTGCGCATGGATGCTTTTGACATAGGTCTTGGAGGTGTATTAATGCAAAAGAGCTTGAGTGTGCCTGGTCAGCGCCATCCCACTGTATATATAAGCCGTACATTACAACCAGCGGAGATGAACTACTCCACGACAGAGGAGTGTTTAGCAGCAGTTTGGGGTTTCGAGAAACTTCATGCATATCTATATGGTTCTCGGACATTATTTGAAGGTGACCATGCTGTTGTTACTTCGTTATTAAAGCGGAAGAACCTAGTTGGTCATACTGCTCGGTGGGTTTTGAAGCTTTAGATATATGATTTTGATGTTGTTCACCGCCCAGGGAGTTTTATGGCTGATGCTAATGCCCTTTCTCGAGCTCCTCTTCCTTCTTCACTCTCTTCTCATGTTTTTTATGAGCCTGTTGTTCCAGCATTTGTGGATTTTCTAGATGAGGATTTTGTGCCATCGGCGGTTACTATACTTGACGTTTAGTGTCCACAAGGTGCAGAGCAAGATCTACCTTCGCTTGATGAAATTTGTGAGACTCAAAAGATTGAGCCATGGATTCGAAGGCTTCGAGATGGGTTTGAGAATCCTGCATCACTTGCTGATGACTTGCCTTTCCAGCATTTACATTCTCAATATCATCTTAAAGATGGCCTTCTTTATTTTGTGGGGACAGATCCTGATGATCATTTACAACTGGTGGTGCCTTCTATCTTTATTCCGCGGTTTCTCCATGCCTACCATGATTCTCCTGTTCTAGGTGGGCATATGGGACATCGTCGTGTAATCGAGAAGCTACGCAAGTTTTTCTATTGGCCGGATATGCGATGTGATATTATCCGGTATGTGCGTAGTTGCGTTTGGTGCCAAGCTCGTAATACTCCCCCTCGGGCTCCAGAAGGACGGTTGGAGTCAATTGCAGTTTCCCGTCTGTTTGAGTTGGTGGCGTTTGATCTTATGGGACCTTTTCCACAGTCGACTGTTGGCAATGAGTATGTTATTATTGCTTCTGACTACTTAACTCGTTGGGTGGAAGTTGGTGCTCTTGCTAGCGCATCTACAATTGCTATTGGATACTTCCTCCTCAATCGAGTGGTGTTCCAGCATTCTTGTCTAGAGCGGATTCTTTCGGATAATGGTCCCGCATTTATGGCTGAGGCATTTCATGTTTTGACGTCTCGGTTGGGGATTTGCCACACTTTCACGAGTGCTTATCATCCACAATCAGACGGTCTGGTGGAACGGCTCTTTCAGACGTTCAAAGGGATGATCGCGAAGTATGTGAACTTTCAGCATTCGGATTGGGATAGTTATTTGCCATCTCTTCGGTATGTATATGTCACTAGGGTGCAGAGTTTTGTTGGTGTTTCACCATATAAACTCCTATATGGTCATGATCCAATATTACTAACGGAGCTGGATTTACCTTCGCAATTGCCACGAGCTGCGGATGCTAGGTCATGGGATCAATATTCTTCCACTTGTCCGAGCGGAGTCTGCCGAACACTTAGGCCGCGTATAAGTGGGACAACAATGGCGTTACAACTCCCATCATCGTCCACCTGCAAAGTACAAAGTGGATGATTTGGTGTTAGTTCGTTTTCCCCATCTTATGGTACGTGGTTTATCTAAAGGGCTCCTTGCATAGTGGAAAGGACCGTATCGAGTGTTACGGCAAGTTGGACCACAAGTTTATGAGGTTTAGCATGACGTCTAGCAGGCTGATCCTCCAGAGATTGTGCATGTGCAGCAGTTGAAACGCTTCATACAAAGGGATCAGGAGCGGTTAATACCATCTACAAATCCGCCGATGCCTCCTCCTGATGTTCCTCCAGATCCCGGCCCATCTACAAGAGAACCTTGAGTGTCTTCCATTATTCCGAGAGGAGGGGATGATGTGAGGGCCAAGTGTATGGCTACGATGCCGTATATTAATATTAGTGTAGTGGGATTTTAGTAGCCGTCAGATTGGTTTCAATCCGGACCACTCGCTCCTGTATATAAGCTAGGGTTTTTGGGCTAATGGATACACACATTTCTGTATTCCCTTTCCATATTCCATGCACTCACAACACTTTCTAGTATATTGTATTTTATTTTATCATTTAATGGTTGATATGTAATAAGATCAGTCTTGTATTTATAAATTATTAACATGCATATAATTATAAATATTTATTTGATAAATTAGATAATAAGTAGGAATAACACTAGTATTAAACAAACTAAGCAGTACTACATGCAATGCATAGCAAATTTTTTAATTTTTTAGAAAAACTTTTATAATTAATCAAATTAATTTAATTTAATCTAAAATATTCTTTATAATATTTAATTTTCATATAAACTTTTATATTCTTGGTAGATCTGTAAGAAAACATTTTATATCGTACAGTGGATACTTCCTTTTATAAACCTTTATAAACTTCTCACCAAACTAGTATGAGTTTAACTAAATAACCATATATTTATAATCTAAATTAATTTATAAAGATGAATATGTATATATATATATCATAAATAATATAAATAAAATATATAAACTAAACCCTAAAAAATTATAATGGGAGTTTTATAGTTGTATTTATATTTTCTATAATAATTATTTATAAAACTAAAGGAAGTATAAATAATTTTAGTAAGTTATATGGTTTTAGCTAACAAATTTGTAGATTCATATAGCATGTTTATTGTATTCTATATAAACCATATTATAAAATAATTTAATTTTCTTTTATATTTAAGTTTATTTTTATATTTTTTTATCTGTTACTTGACTTGATTTTCATCAGAAACTTTTATATTAAAAACATAAGAGAAACTATTTAATATAATTAGACATAAATAATTCAAAATTAAAAAGATAAATAAGTAAGTTAATTCTTTGACTAGAAGATATTTAAAATATTTTGAACTAGCAAATAAAAGAACATGATAACACAACTATAAAATGTTACATTCATCGAGGGACTTCATGAAGGTAACAAGGCTGTTAGTCTCAATGTTGTCATCCAAAACACCCCAAAACATAGTTGTTGGTAGGAGTAAAATTTAATTGATATGCACATATTAACTAAATAAATTTTATATATATACATATATATATATATATATATATATGTATATATATAATATATGTATATATATATATATATATGTATATATGTATATGTATATATGTATATATGTATATATATAGTCTCAAATAAATATTCTGCAACAAATTTCTATTAAATAATATTCTGGAGAATCTATTTCCAATAATATAATCAATCTATTTTTAAAATTTATAAAATTGTTAGCTTTTTAATTGATGTGGCACAATTATGTGGCACTGATGTGGCACTGATATGTCACAAAACACACTCTTGGCGCAAGTGCACGGTGGTGAAGCGTGCGCCACTTTTCCTATTTAATTTATGCCGGGGTTAGCTCCACCCATCCATGGATTCACTACGGAACATTCTCGCTCCCCCCTCCTCCGCCTCCGCCTCCGACGAAGAGGGAATCAAGAATCAAGTTCTAATCCCACGGGTAGGTTTTTTTCCCTCTCTTTGTATCGTGGTCTTCATCGTTCCTCGTTCCTCGCGTGCGCAGCAAAAGGGAGCTTTCCGGAAGCTCCTGGCGTTTTTGGGCCCCGGTTTCTTGGTGTGCATTGCTTACATTGATCCCGCTAATTGTACGTGTGCTCTTGCTTTTCCTCAAACCCCGGTTTCTTATTTACCATTTCCTTCCAGTTGAAAGCGATCTCCAATCTGGAGCACAGTACAGATATGAGGTTTTTTTCTTTGTTTGATTCGTTCACACCATCTTCTCTCAGCTCTTGTGGGTTGTGCTCTTTGCGTCCGTGGCTGGATTGATCATTCAATCGCTCGCTGCCAACTTGGGAGTCGTAACTGGTAAGGAGCAAACTTTGCGATTGCGAGATCATTTCTTTTTTTATATCAGGGAGGCATCTAGCGGAGCACTGCAGGACTGAGTACCCGCGGCTAGTGAAATACGTGCTATGGATTCTAGCCGAGGTGACGATCATCGCATCGGACATTCCCGAAGGTCTGGCGCATTGTTTTTCATCGCAACACGTAAAAACTCTTGTTCTTGGACTCTTGGCAGTGATCGGCACCGCATTCGCATTGAACATGCTTTTCAGCATACCGCTTTGGATCGGAGTTCTTCTCACCGGAGTGAGCACGCTGCTTTTGCTTGCGTTGCAACAATATGGAGTACGTGATGTTTTTCTTCCGTTTTTTTCTGGTTTTCTAAACTTTGTGAGAGCACTCCAGGTCAGGAAGCTGGAGTTCGTGGTGGCTCTCTTTGTTTTTGTCATGGTCGGCTGCTTCTTTGCGGAGCTGGGCTATGCCAAGCCGGAAGCTAGTGAAGTGCTCAAGGGGTTTATACCGAGATTGAGCGGCCACGGCGCAACTGGAATCGCAATCTCTTTGCTCGGCGCGATGATCATGCCGTAAGCTCGATCAATGATCGTGCTTCTTCCAACGCTCTAACTTCTTTTCTTTGTGTGACAGGCATAACCTTTACCTCCATTCGGCGCTGGTACTAACTCGAAAAATCCATCGATCGGAGGAAGCTATCAAGGCAAGATGGAGAATTTTTTCTTTTGCTCTTGCTAAGCTTTTATCTATGGATTCACAGGAAGGATGTAGATACTACCTTTTGGAGTGTGGATTCGCCATCTTCCTCTCCTTCCTTATCAACGTCTGTGTCATCTCTGTAAGCGCGACGGTGTGCTTCAGGCCGGATCTCTCTCCAGAAGACAGAGACAAGTGCTCCGACTTGGACCTCAACCAGGCCTCCTTTTTGCTTCGCGTAAGTCACGAAAGCTTCCATTTTTCTCTTTTGTAAGCTCGGGTTCTTCCTTCCCTATAGAACGTTCTCGGGCAATGGAGCAAAGTCATATTCGCAGTGGCGCTCCTGGCATCTGGAGAGAGCTCCACCATCACGGGGACTTACGCGGGGCAGTACGTGATGCAAGGCTTCCTCAACCTCCGGCTCAAACCATGGATGAGAAACTTGCTCACTCGCAGCGTTGCCATTGTTCCCAGCTTGGTGGTCGCTCTTATCGGAGGCTCCCGGAGCGCTGGACAACTGATCATAGTTTGCTCGGTAAGAAATCCAAAGAAAAGAAGAAACCATCCATTCTAACTCGTATCAACTTCCAGATGATCCTATCGTTCGTGCTGCCATTCGTGCTAATTCCACTCCTGCGTTTCACAGGCAGCAAGCTCAAAATGGGAGCACACGTAAACTCTCTCGGGGTATAACTGGTTCTTGTTTGATATCTTTGCTTGTGTTGCTAAGATCATCGTCTTGGGCAGATCATGATCGTCACTGGTTTCATCGGTGGCTGCGTGATGACTGTCAATGTCTACTTCCTCGTCTCGGCTTTCGTGAAGTGGCTGATATCGAGCCACACTCTCCTGGCGGGGCGTGTTATTCTCGGCATGATCGTCTTCTCCCTGACGCTGCTATATCTCCTCTTCATCGCTTATCTCAGCTTGCGGCCCCTCTCGGACACAGCGTGCTTCCCAGACCCGGCCGAGACGAAGGACCTCGAGAGCGAGGTGCTGGAGGATGAAAAGGCGGCCGCGCAAGTCTTGAACCGGACAGACATCTTGAAAATGCAGCTCCCGGGGGATGTGCTCGCGGAAGACTCCGAGTGAAGATCAATCATCTCATGCTTCCGCCCTCTAGGACGTCGATCATGTTGTACAGCCGCTTCTCTGACTTCTCTTGGATCTGAAAGCGGGGGAAAATCTCACTTTTAACAGGAAGGCAAGGAAAATGACAGAGAACTTTGCACCTTCTTAGATAGGAACAAGACGGCATCAACTGTTCCCTGAGCGTAGATACTTCGGCCACAAACATTGTGCTTGAATTCAAAGAAAACACTGCAAAAGAGATCAATCAAAAGAATTTTTTTTTTCTCTGCTCTTGAACGTAATGAGAGATAACTTACGTGCCATCTGGTGATATAATTTTGTAGGTGTGAAATGCATGGCCATTAAGATGCTGCTCCGGTACTCCCATTCTCGTCATTTGCTCCTTCGGATCCCTCACGAGCTCCACCTGGAAAATCATCAAGGAACGCAATGTACAATATAAACTCGTACGAATAATTCTTCCAACCTGCTCGTCCTTAAAGTCTAACCCCAGCTTGCGAAGACTGGAAATGACTGCTAAAGCAGTGCCCGAAACATCAGCTTTGGTAGATTGATGGGACTCAGTCACCTGATTGATTGTTCAAGTCAGTCAGTACCACATTCCCCAACTTTTGCGTACCTGGAGAGTATATCCCGAGAAAGCTCCAGGGAATTGCTTAGCCATAATCTCCATTGCTGCTACGAAAGCGACGACCTGAGAAAAGAGAAACTAAACCTCCAAACGATCAAAAGAACAAGAACAAGTCCACCTGTTTCCCCATCTGTGGCGCAATGATAGAGTAAGTTCCCGATTTTCTTGCTACATCCAAGAGCTTCTCGCGATCGCCCCCCGTTGTTCCCATCACAAAAGGGAGCCCCTGCTTGCAGTAAAACTCCGCATTGTCTAGAAGACAACCCAGTAAGAACGAGAGAAAAACACGAGAGGAGGGATTCCTTCCTTACCATTTACAGCGGCAGGAAGAGTGTAATCGACAACGATGACATTGGGATACTCCGTGATCACCTCCTTGACAACATCCTCTCTCTCGGACACTTCCCGGACGTCCACCTCCACATTCCCAATCACGACTCTCTTGCCTCCTCTCCCCGGCCCTGTCAAGCTCAGCGGCACCAATCTCAGCCCAGCCGCCACCGCGGCCTCCGCCACAGCCTGCCCGACCTTGCCTGTGCAATCGTTCACCTGGAAATGGATATTTCACCCCGGAATCCCACACAAAGAGAGATGCCACTCACCATCACCGGCGCCGCGGCAAGGACAGGACTCTCTAGATTCCTGCCAGGCATCTCCACGGAGAGCCGCGCCGAGCACCTGGATCTCGCACACCTGCGCTTCCTGGATTCCGCATTGGTGAGCGGCGCGATCGGGCGAGCGCCGGGGCGGAGAAGAAGCGCGCACATTCTAGCTAGCCCTAGCGATCGAGAGAGCGAGAGAATAAACCCCGGACCCAGGGTGTCCTTAGCAAAGCCCGGTCACATATAAAAGGCCCCCCTTGATAAGCTTAGCCTCATCCTTTGGCTGCTAGGGCTTGGCGCTGGGCGCGACGATGTCGCATTTTGGGCGATCGGGGCCGCCGGACATCCGCGATACGTACTCGCTCCTCGTCCTCAACATCACCTTCCGTGAGTGATTTCTTCCTCTTCGCTCCTCCCAGCGCGCGCTCTCTCGCGCGCTAGAATCTGCATTGGATTTCTAGGGTTTCACGGCCCGTGTTGCAGGGACCAGCGCCGACGATTTGTTTCCTTTGTTTGATAGATATGGAAAAGTGGTTGATATTTTTATCCCAAGAGACCGGAGGTAAAGCTCGCAAATGTTGGCCTTCTTCCAGACAGTGCCCTTGATTTTTTCTTTTCTTTTCTTCCTTCGTGCTTTCCAGAACCGGGGACTCGAGGGGATTTGCTTTCGTTCGTTACAAGCACGCTGACGAAGCTCAAAAGGCAATTGAGAGGCTTGATGGTATGCTTCCATACTTTGTCTTGTAGTTCTTTGTTAAATTCTCGTGCTTGGTTACTTCGCAGGTAAGAATGTAGATGGAAGAAATATTGTTGTCCAATTTGCGAAATACGGCAGGAACGATGAGTCAATGTGAGTGAAGAGCTCGGATGCTCTTGGTGGTTTTTTTATTCTCTCTTTCTTTTCTTTTCTGCAGCCACCGTGGAAAAATAACTTCGTCCAGTCCAATCTGGCGCAGCCGGTCCAGGAGCCGGAGTCCTCGGAGAGGAAGGTAAGAAACTTTCGGACATTGAAAATTTTTCGTTGGATAGATGGAGACTCAATTCTTATCTCGTTGATTGTAGAAGGGATTATGACGACTACCGAGAGAGAGATAGAGACCGAAGGCGTAGCCGTAGTCGCGAAAGATACGAACGCGAGAGATACCGCGGGCGTGACAGTAGAGATTACCGGAGGCGGAGCTTTAGCCGCAGCCGAAGCCGCAGTAGAAGTAGAGGCCGTGGCCACGACTATCCCCGAGACAATCGTGACGGCGGCCGCGATGGCCGCGATGCTCGTGATGGTCGTGATGGCCGCGAGGGGCGAAGACGATCCCGGAGTAAATCACCCGAGAGGCAAGCGTCTCCAGTCATTGAAAGGTGGTGGCTTTGAACACTAAGCGCTTTTTTTCCCTTGCTAATTCTTGCTTTTGTTTTGCAGGAGCCCGTCGCCTCAGCCTCGTCGTAGCGCTTCTCCAGCTCCCAGGAGCCCATCGCCGGTGCGAAACTTGGGCCGTCGCAGCGTCTCTCCGAGAGCAAGTCCATCGCCGGATGCGAAAAGTCCCGTGAATGGCCGCCATTCTTCTCCTAATTCAGAGCCTGAGGTTTGCATCTTCTGATCAAAAGCTTGCACCGATCACCAACAATTTCGGTTCCATCGCAGGAATCCTAATAAGCGAGCGGTGGCATGCGCCTTTGGAGTACCTTGTTAGAGCTATCCGGGGGTGGACAGTCTTAGTAGTACTCATGGAAGCTGTCCGAGGGACATCTAGCTGAGTGGAGGTGGCACCTCAGCTGGTTCGTCTTTACGTTGCATTTTTTTTTCTTCTTCTCTTGCTCTCTTTCTCACTCTTCTCTCTCGCTCTCTCCCTCTTTTCTTTCTTTCCATCACTATGATGTATGTTTCTCGCTTATTGGTATGGGAAGGCTGTTGTTGTATGTTTGTCTTGCATCTGTGGAGTGCTTTGCCTGTGTGCAGTCATGCTAACGAAATGCTTCTGTGCTTCGTCCACTTTTAGGGGGGTTTTGGTAGTGCTGAGTGGGGTCGTGCCAAAGTTGCTGCTGCTACTGCCGCTATTGCCGCTGCTGCCGCTACTGCTGCCTCGGAAAAAAAAGGAAAAAACGACTCTAGGAGGATCGCTGGTGCGCGTAAAAATGGTGCCGTTGTTGGCGACGCTGTGTTCGTGACTGTTTGCTAAGCTGATACCCCAGGGCAGTAATGATCTCCTTTTTTTTTTCTAGTTTTCCATATCTTCTTCTTTGGAACTAATCCTTTGATTGTTTTGCTGACTTATCTCTTTAAGCGGGTGTTTTAGCAGGAAAGACGCATCAGCTCAGCTCAGCCATTAGCGACTATGATAAAACAGAAAGAACAAAGAAAAAAAAAGTAACAAAGATGAAAGAGATGACACCCTCTGATGATGAGAGCCAAACAAAGCTTTTGGAAAAGTTTTCCTTCGGGTCCCAACACTCTTGACTTTGGCGATAATAGACTATAGTTTTTCGCCGCGCTAGTTTCCAGGGTCAGAGCTCTCCAACAGGCAAGCTGTGGCTAATCCGCGACTCTTTGAGATCCTCTGGTGTGGCGCCTTTTGTCCTTCGATGGTCCGATTTGGCCAATGGTTGACTGGTGCGTGTGGGAGATATAATCTCTGGGGATTCTCATCTTGATTGTTCTATCGTCGCCTTCGATTGGGGTGGACGCCAAAGTAGCAAGCATCCAAGATGGCTGTTTTCGATTGCGTGCTGCTCGTGTCGATTGCTTTCCTCGCTTTGGCGCGATCCGTCCATGGCGGTGTTTCCTTCGCGAGCTTGCCGAGGAGCTTGGTCGTGACGGTGGCGATGAACGAGCAAGGGCGCTTCTTAAACTGTAAGTAGAGAGCTCTTCTTTTTTCTTCGTGGTGTTCTTCGCTTACCTTGGTGGATTTCTACTCCGATCAGCCGTGGAATCCGGAAAGGACCGACTCCTGATCAACTGGTCCGTGAATTCCTCTGTCCCAGCTCCCACAAACTTCAAGAACATCAAGCTCAAGCTCTGCTACGCGCCGCCCAGCCAGCAAAACCGCGGCTGGAGGAAGAGCACCGATGATCTCAAGAAGGACAAGACGTGCCAATTCGACATCGCGACCCAGTCCTACGCGGGCGCCGCTGGAAACTCCACCGAGTGGCTCATCTCCAAGGACACCCCGGGAGCGCTCTACTTCGTGCGAGCTTACGCGATCAACTCGACCGGGAGCCAAGTCGCGTACGGGCAGAGCACGAACGCGGCCAAGACGGAGAACATCTTCACCGTGATCCCAATCACCGGCCGCCCCAAATCGCTCTACATTGCCACCGCTTGCTTCTCCCTCTTCTCCGTGGGATCGCTCGCGATCTTCTTCACGATCGAGAGGAAGCTCGCCGCTGCCAAGAAGGGGAAATAGATCGATTTGTCCGGATCAAAAGGAAACTTTGTAATGAATTTGCGAGAGCTAATCTTTGGAAAAAAAACGCGACTTTCTTTCTCTTTCCACGATTGCGAAACTCCACACGTTTTTTCTTGTGTCGCAAGTCAACGCTCTAGATTCAATCTAGCGCACACGTGGACAAAAGAATATTCTTGAGCATCGTCTGGGTTTGAAAATTTGAAATTAAGGAACATGCCCGGCGCTCGAGTTATGCCCGACTTGAAGCACAAGGAATTGAGAAATCACGGCTAGAAATTCCCATACGCGCTTCAAGAACAAGGGAAGGGCTCACGCTTCCCAGATCTCCAATCGCGCCAGCGACGGCGACACAATGCTGCTCAGGTTCTTGCTCCTCCTAGCTCTGATCATTCTGGTGTTCGCGCCCAGCCGCAGCGATGGGCAAGCGGCGCCGCCGAGGACGAGAAGGAACTGCAACTCCAATCCGTTGGTGTGCTTGAATCCCAGGAACAGGCCTGCGGGGCCGATTTGCTGCAACAGGCGATGCGTCGACATCTTGGGCGATCCGGCGCACTGCGGGCGGTGCTTCAATCGGTGTGGGTTTGGATTCAGCTGCTGCAGGGGGCGGTGCGTGGATCTGGATCGCAGCAGGAGGAACTGCGGCATTTGTGGGAACGTCTGCCGCCGACCGCTGCGCTGCGATTTTGGCATCTGTGGCTACTGAATCAGATTATCGCCACATAGTTCGTCCATCAATCGATAGATACTATAGAAGTCTCTATAAATATTCGTGGAAAGAGGTATTCATTCTCTCCCTGATTTGTTCGATCTATCAGGAAATAGGATCCTATTGAAGAAATAACACCAACGCATGAAGAGCACAGCGACCAAAAGTCCCGATTTGTTCCGAGAGGGTTTAGACGAGATTGTTAATAGGCTGTGGAAAATAACGCGATCTAGCTTTGAATGGCTTTGAATCACGGTTTCCTTCGAATAGCTAACTTTCAAAGTTCAACATAGAGTAGTTTTTACGTCATGCAGTCTATGAGATGATTTGTCTGCCCACTTCCTTAGATTCCAGCGAATTCTAAGCAAAGTACTACCGTGCTGTCATTGACTGGAGACTCTTAAAAGTTTTTAAAATCATAGTAGCTAACTATTTCGAGCCCGGACCACATTTCGAGCTCACCAGCTCAAAATGAGAATCAAAGTCAATGTAATGTCAATGAAAGTCATGGCTTTGCACCCGAGTGGAAAAAGAAACAAAAACTTTCACTGAATTCTGAGCTGCTGTTGTTGTTGCTGTTGCTGCTGCTTGGCTTTTGCAGAGAAAGTGTTCTCTTTTGCCCGTGCCATATGCTCAATCCTCTGCTGCGAGGCTGTCTGCCTCGTGTCTTGCCCGTCCCTGATCACCGTTAGCCATTCCCCTTGCTGCTGCTGTTGCTCATTGCTAGCTTGAGCTCCACCGCCGCCGATTGAGAACCTCCTCATCCGCTCCGCGAGAGAAGTAGCAGTAGAAGCAGTGGATGGCGCTGGCGCAGCGCTACTACTACTGCTGCCAACGCCGCTCTTCTTGGAAGTGGCGATGGAGGAAGAAGACGAGGACGCTTGAGGCGATTGCATGTCGGACGAGAAGCTCACGCTCTGCTTCTTGATGGCGGGCTTGAGAGATGGCTTGGGCGTGCGGAGCTCCGGCGTGTCCTCATCGATGGTTTTCAGCGGCTGAGGAGGCGGACTCTCCGCCGTCGATTCCCTGGGCTCTACATGATGAGGGCCGTCGAGCCCAAACTGGGCGGGATATGGCGGGGGTGTCGCCGGGGACGACGACGCCGTGGAGGGCGACGTCGACTGCTCGGCGCAAACTGGGCAATTCATGGTGGAGAAGAAGCGCGGCTTGTCCTGGATGCAGTCGATGTGGCAGGAGTGATTGCAATCCCAGGGCGCCACCGCCTCGTCCTCGACGATCACGTCGTGGCCACAGATCGCGCAGGCGTTGGCGCCGGCGGCGGTGGTGGCGGCGGGGGATCCCTGCGGCGCCAGGAAGAGCTGGCGGTGGGAGAGATGCGCGGGGCGGACGCACTGGACGAGGAAGCGCGGCGCGCCGCTGGGCGAGGATTCCATGGCCTCGGCGGCGAGAATGGACGCGTTTGCGTCGCCCGGTGGGAGCGAGTAGTGGATGAATCCCTGCTGGTCCATGGAGGTGGCCATCTTGTGGAGGTGCGTGGCCAGGAGCTGCTTGGGGACGTTGACGAGGAGGCCCGCCTCGCGCACCCAAACCCTAACCCCCCGCGTGGACAGTCGCCTCACTTCGCCCAGGAGCCACTTGTGGCGATTGCAGCGCACCGCCACCATCTCGCCCTTGGCGTACTGGATCGAGAGCGGCGAGGGCAAGGGGAGACACGATCCCCCCGCGCCCCGGGGTGTGGAGTTGGCGGAGAAGGAGGGATTGGGAGAGGAGGAGGCGGAGCTCATGGATGATGATCCCGGGGGCGTTTGCTGCTGCTGCGATGGGGCGAGCGAATCCCATCGGGGGCTTGTGGGGCTCTCGGGTTGGGAGAGGTAGCGATCCAAGCTGCTGGGCGCGTAGTCCTTCTTCTGGCTCTCCAGCCAGTCGGCGATGTCTACCCGCTTGGTGCCCATTTGGGGGAGAAAAATCGCCCAGCCCTACAACAATATAACGGAATGCCCCTTCACATTCCGGGGAAGCGCGAAAGTTCGAATATGCCAGAAGCATCCATAGCCAGACACGTGTCGGGCTTGAGAACGCGCCACGGACCCTCACACGTGGCATCTAGTTTGCTTGTTCTCCGCGGAGTGAAAAAGAAGAGCATCGCAAGAAGCAACCTAGGGATTGTGTTTCTTTGTGACTAGAATCGATCGCGATGAAGCAAGCACCGGGGCAGGACAAGGGGGTTTCCGTGGGGGAGGGCCTCAAGAACGCGGGCGCGACGATGCAGGAGAACTTGGAGAAGGCGGGAGCAACGATCTCAGCGCAGGTTAGGGTTTTTTTCTTTTCTCGCTTTGAGTTTGATCCCGGGATTGCAATGCGCGATGTATGCAGGCCGAGAAGATGAAAGGGGCAGGGGACGAAGAGGCGGGCATCGCCGCGGATTTGAGCAAGGACACGCGCCAGGCCGCCGCCGCCGACCGAGCTGAGGCCAAGAAGGCGCAGCACCACGAAGAAGCTAAGAATCCAGACGACCATCCAGCTCCATTCACCAAGACACCGTTTGTCTAGAAACCCTTCAAAGAAAATAGTTCTTGTCATGTATGATCCACATCGGTCAAATAACCATTGTGAACGCCGCTCATGTGATAACCTTCTTGAAGAGCCGCTAAGCTACATGCTGTGCAAGATCAGATCCATAGGAAATATGCTAACTATATAGGGTATAGATGGCTGTAGGATGCTAAATCTAAAACTTGCCCTTCAATGGATAATCGTTAAGAGATTCAAATTGCACTCCATTACCAAACTTTGAAAGCCTACTATTGTTATTAAAGGAAACGTGGGTATTCAAATTTTGATAAGGTTTTTAATTTGCATCTATTGTATTCATATGTGTTCAATTAAGCATTGCAAGACCCTCAAAAACATATATTCTCTTTGACTTGCTGACTTCACACCCAACCAAGCAGCCAATTCACATAAGCAGGAAAGCTTTCCTTTCTTACTGCCACAGTAGGCAAGGTTGAATTCTTGTCTCCACGTATATTCAACTGTTTACAGGGTTTTATAGTGCCCACCAAGAAGCATGAGACAGAGTACAACACCAGCATCTCTATACTGAAAACCTTCAGCCTCATCAAAGAGACAATAGGGTGCGGGTGCCGATAGTGCATTTGTCCCTACACAGTGTGAAGGGAAGAATCTAGTTGTAAGGCTTGGATTGCCAGGAGCGCGCTGGACCCCATATGAAGTCCCCCATCATGATGAGAAGGGGATGATTTCCAAAGATACGCTACTCTAGTATTGGCCTCAGCCTCAGCCTCTCTGGTAACTCGACTGATCAATGCGTTCCACGAAAGTCAAGTAGTTATTGATCCAGCACACTGTTCAATCCTATTTTGATATAAAAGGTGGCAGCCATTAAAAAAGGTTATTTTTGTGGGACAGGGACATGTTGCGTCTCAACAGAGCTCTCTATTTGGTGGATCAATGTGGAAATCGTCAAGTCCACACATCTGGATCGAGCATCAAGCGACAACGCTGTGAAAGGTGGCAAGTCATACGGTCTCGCGGCACTATATTACCGAGGATCTCGTTGGACTCCTCCCCTCAATCTCGAGGAAAACGCAAGCATTTCACTGTCAAAGGGACCATATAGACAAATCTATCAAATTGCCTTTAGAAAAAATGTATACAGATTTAGGGCATATAAACAAAATTTTAACATAAAATAAGAAAAGCCCTAAACGGGTGAATTATTTACGGACACTCTGTTTTAGGGTTCTAGTAGAGGCGCTCTGGAGAGCCAGCAACCACATCCTTGTACAAGCTGCGACCTTCACCGCCCTCCACATCTTCGCGGTGCTTGGCACTGCCCTCCAGGAATGGCTCGCCTGATTCGCCGCGCATGCGGTTAAGGCTCTCCTGCGCGCCACCTCTCAGAAATTCGCCGCCATGGCCAGGACCTTCGCGCTCCAGGCGCTGCAGCGTTGAGATCCTCATCAGGTTGACAATTCCGCCCAGAACAAGCAGCGCCGCGCCCAGGATCGCAAACCAGGTCGCATTGCTCTGCGAGAAGACAGAAAAATTTAGGGTTATAAAATTGAAAAGAATCGAGTCCATTACCTGGAGCCTCCTCTCCACCGTCTTGGGCCAGTATGGCAATCCGATCACTCCTCCACACAGCAGTAGCGTGCTAGCGATGACGAAGCACACAGTGACCCCCCGCTCGTAGGCCTGGACGCCCAAGCTCGCGCGCTCGTAGAGCTGGAAGATGTTGTGGATCGATGCGAGCAGCCACAATGCCGGCCCCGCGATGAGCATTCTCAATCCGTGGACCGCGAGGGTGTTCCTGGTGTGATGCGAGTACCTCCCCTTGGCAGTCTGCACGATCGATCGATCCAGGGGATCCAGAGATTCAAACCCAGAGACTGGAATTTTTTGTGCTTACCAGGAGCAAGAAGAGCAGGCCCAAGAACACGAGGAACGACCCCAGCGCGGTGACGACGGGCACGGCGATCTCGACCAGGATGTACTGCGGATCCACCTTGAGCAGCTCCAGTTTGAAATCCACGCCGGCGAGGTGGGCGTAGAGATCATGCAAATTGACGAGGAAGATGAGGATGGATCCCGTGAGGGCGAGGATCAATCCGAGCTTGCTGTTCTCGTGGCTAGGGAGCTGGAAGATCAAGCCGGCAAGGATAAGCACCGCGCCAAGAACATAGATGAATCCATTGATCCCCTCGAGGAGCTCGCGGTAGCCGCCAGGGGCGTAGAGCCGCGCTGTGCGCGAGGAGACGAGCTTCACCATGGCGAGAGCGCTCCTTCCCTAGATCGATCGACCAAGGAGTTTTAGGAATGGGAGAGAGAGAGAGACCTGGCGCAAGGAATCAAGAATATGGAGCTCTTATAGCTGGGAAGGGATGAAGATGAGGGGAGGATAGATGTGATTTTGCTTTGGCAAGGGTAACAAGGGAATCTGGGAGGTGCGGGCGCTGAGCAACTGCCAAGTGTGCGTTTGCATGGCGAGCGTGGCACGTCATAATCCACGGCTGCTAATGGGACACCATTATTATGTTCATGCATATCCGAGCACGTGACTTGACGTGGCTGCCACCTGGTCCTTGCGCTACTGACGTGGAATGCGTTTCGTGCTGCCAGCTGTCCCTGCCGGATATTTCCTGGGTGCGTTTGGGCCACAAAATGTAGAACTAATAAGCGGTCTAGAAGCTTCTCATGGATGCCACTTTAGGGTTTAACTGTGATTTGGGGGTTTTGGAAGCAGCCGGATAGCAATGCCGAGCCCGGTGAAGAAGGTGAGCGCTGGATTGATGGAGATCCAGGGTACGAGGAAGCTCGGTGTACGTATGTGGGGGTATTTGCCGGCATCGTCGCCGCAGAGATCACCGATCGTCGTTCCCACCAAGGTGTCGCCGGCGAGCCCCGACGATGGGTGGAGGGCAGTGTGTAGTGGAGGTTGTGGTTTTGCTCTAGCTCTCTCAGGTAGGAACAGAAAAGAAACAGTCGCAAGAATGCAGATGGAATGAAGATGGGTATGCAGCCGCTTGAGTGAGTGAGTTCTTTCCCTTCGTGTTACAAGCCTCTCTTTCTTTTTTGCCGTGGGTCTCGTTGTTTTCTCGAGCTTATCCGCTCGATCGATCTCACAGTTTTTCTGTTTGTTCTGTGCCTTGTTTTTAAGTTGCAGACTCGGTGAAGTTGCTGCTTTGAAGACCAACAAAAAAAGAGAAAAAAACACTGTAACCATCCAGTTTTAGCCCATTGCCTGCCTGTTTATTGCATTTTCCAAATGCCTCCTTTAGCAGACATCCTTTTCCTTTTGTATTGATGCTCTTCGTTTTTCTCGGTGACAGTTTTGCAGATGCCAGAGCTTATCTTCTTCAGTAAAAAACAATAAAATTCTAACTTTGTGTTGTGGCTTTTGTTGTTTCTTCCTTTGATGGATCCTAACACAACAGAGAGTGGAAAATTGCATACTTGGGGCTCGACTGATGATCTTGGGCAGTGTTACCATATTTCCGGAAAACACCAGGTATATTATATTCTGCCAACTTAACTTTGTTTACCTGCAACTTCTGTGTTCAGGAGCATCCGGAACCTTTCCCATTACAAACACCGCCAGCGATTTTTGCAGCTGCAGGCTGGGCCCATTGCGCTGTTGTGACAGGTTAGTGGAGGTTTGAGCATCGGGAAAAAACCGATCTTTTCGTTTCAGAGACTGGCGAAGTGTATACGTGGGGATGGAAGGAATGCGTTCCAAGTGACAAAAACTGTGTGGAGCAGGGTGTTTCGGGAGATCCTTACGACTATCAAGGACGAACCGAAGAGTTAAAACACGTGGAACCCGACTTGGACTCGAGTCCCGGGCACTCCCCAGAGGCGCTTCGTAGGCTGAAACGGGCTGGACCCGACCACAATTCTCCAGAGAAACACCGACTAGGATCAAGCAGTAGCAGAGTACAGAGTCCTCGCAGTGCTCTAAAGGTCAATGACAAAGTTGATTCCAGCAAGAAACGCAAAGTCAGCACGGATGAAGCTGGCTCTCCTGACAGTTCTGGAGCTGGTGTCGACGAAGCGGTGGTAGCACCTCTGTGCTGTGTTCCAATGCCTGCCAAAGTTATTCTTGTCGCAACGGGAGGGCGACATACTTTGTCACTTACAGGCAAGCTTTTCCGGGGCTTTTACTTTCTTTCGTTCACTCTGTCGCTCTCATAAGTGTTTTGTTTCGGATTTTAGACACTGGCCAGGTATGGAGCTGGGGATATGGAGGCGAAGGTCAGCTGGGCCTGGGTACTCGCATGCGCACGGTCTCGTCACCGCAGCCAATACCGCTGGAGCCGTCAACTTACTGGCTGAGAAAAGGCAACAGGGCTGGTGCAGTAAAGCCACCGGGTAGTTATATAGTTGGAATTGCTTGTGGTGGGCGGCACAGTGCAATCTTAACAGGTTACAAGCTTGACGATATCTACAATTCTGAAAGTTAGTCTGAAAGTTTTTTGCTGTAGATGGTGGAGCTGTTCTGACTTTCGGATGGGGACTCTACGGCCAGGTAACGTTTTAGCTGTTTTACTTGTCGTGTCCTGAAGAAAAGTCCTGTGTTTCAGTGTGGGCAAGGCAGCACAGAAGACGAGCTCAGCCCAAACTACGTGTCTTCTCTCGGTGGTCTCCACGTTACAGCGATCGCATCTGGGCTTTGGCACACACTGTGCATCACAGATACTGGGGAGGTGTACGCTTTTGGTGGGAATCAGTTCGGACAACTCGGCGTTGGGGGCGATCACTCGGAGGTGGTGAAAACTCTTGATCAAAAAATCTTGAAGCTTAACCACTGTTGTTTGCAGACGCTCCCTAAGCTTGTAGAGGCCGCGGTGCTGGAGGACGAGTGTGCAAAGTCAGTGTCCTGCGGTGCTCGACACAGCGCAATAACCACAGGTACTGAGCTTCACAAAAATCCGCATTTCCAACCAGAAGTCGGTTTTTTTGTTCTTTTGAGCAGAAAAGGGGAAGGTTTTTTGCTGGGGATGGAACAAGTATGGCCAGGTAAGTTGCTGTATTCTCTTTTTGCTTGCAAAGCCCTCTTGATGATTTTGGAAACTTGGCAGCTAGGACTTGGCGACACGGGCGACCGTGATACTCCTCATGAAGTTCCGCTCGAGCACCGGGCAGTAAACGTAGCGTGTGGGTGGTGGCATACTCTCGCTCTCACAGACCAACCGTGATCGATCAAGGAGTGTTTAGCTTGATTGTAATTATTGTTTCATTTTTTACTTAATTAATTGACTGGCATTGAGTTTAACTGTAGTTTTAAAATAGGTTGTGACCTAGATTTCTGGCAATGGCTGTGGCCCGGGCGCCCGCGAAGGTGATCCTGTGTGGGGAGCATGCCGTCGTCCACGGATCCACTGGCGTGGCCGCCGCCATTGGGATCTACACGCACGCACGGATCGAGAGAGGTAAGGCGCGAGCTCTGGCGCTGGCTGCTCGTCTGATCCCTCATCGCCCAGAGCAGGAGACTCCCCCAGCTTTCTTCTCGTGCTGCCTGATCTCAATGTGACGCTGGAGTGGTCGCTGGATTTCATCCGGCAGGAGCTGGGGATTTCGGCGCTGGAGGAAGTGGATCCCATGGCTGTGCGGCAGGATCTCGCAGGGAAACTGGCGGCATTGCTGGAGAAGCGAGGGACTGGTGGGAATTGTGAGCTTCCTCCCGAGTTTTCTGGTGGAAAACTAGCAGGAGTGGTGGCTGTTTTGTTCCTCTACGTCTCCATCGTCGGGTAAGAAGGAAAGATGGTTTTTTCTTCTCTTTGACAGGTTCTTCCAGGTTGAAGCCGGTGGTCTTGACGATCGACTCGGAGATTCCCATGTCTTGCGGGCTTGGATCCTCGGCAGCTCTAGCAGTCTCAGTGGCTGCCTCGCTCCTGGCTTTCGCTCGTCCCCAAAGGGATGGGAAGCTTGCTGGGAGCAATTGGATCGGCGTTTGCGAGGACGATGCACGGCTCATCAGCAGCTGGGCTTTCGAGGCAGAGAAGATCATCCATGGAAATCCATCCGGGATCGACAATACAGTGTGTACTTTCGGTAGTTCTTGCGTTTCTTTTCTTCGTTTACACAAGATCATGATCTTGGCAGGAAACGTTGTCAAGATGAAGAATGACAAGAGAGAAGTGCTCACAAACCTGGCCTCGCTGCAAATGCTTATCACGAACACCAAAGTTCCCAGAGACACCAAGAAATTGGTGAGCGGCGTTCGTCAGCTCAAGGAGAAGCACCCCAAGGTCATGTCTGGCATCTTTGATGTTATCGATTCCATCTCGGAAGACTTTCTCGGGATCCTCCAGTCACAGCCCGCGACTGTAAGCAAGACTTTCGTGTCTCCCCAGCGGAGAATTCACTCGTTTACGTGCTTCGCAGGATCAGTCCCAGCAGGAAAAGCTGGAGGAGCTCGTCGTTTTGAACCAAGGTCTTCTTGGAACGATTGGAGTGAGTCATGCGTCCATTGAGAAGATTTGCAAGATCACAGCCAAGTACGGCTTGAAATCCAAGCTCACCGGAGGAGGAGGTGGCGGCTGCGTGATCACTTTACTTCCAAGAGGTAGAAAGCTTTTCTCAAATCTTCTTTATGTTCTCCTAACTCTCGCTCGCTCTTGCAGGACTGTCTCCAAAGGTCTTGGAACAAGTGAGCGACGATCTAAACAGCTCTGGGTTTGAATGCTTACAAGCAGAAGTTGGTGTTCAAGGAGTCCAGATTTTGCAATAGCATCGAAGGTTTGCTCGATTCAAGACTGGTTTTTCTCCCTGAAGCACTTGGTACATTCGCACGCGAAGCCGTAGTCCGACAGCATTGCTTGTCTCTCGGTGTACGATAAATCTTCCTCCTCGATGTATGAGGTGAAAATCTGAAAACCATTTTGAGTGAAAACAAGAAAGAAAGATTTGATTCACCTGTTCTCCTTTCATGATCTTCCTCGTCGCAATTATCACAGCATTGCCATTTATGTCCTGAAAAACAGTCGAGTCAACTGTGCTCTATCCTCACTACAAAACAGACCTCATCTCGCTTAAAAGCCTTCGCATTCGGCTCGCAAGAGTGGTTTATGCAGCTGTGCAATGCGAAAAACCCAGAACCTGGAAGTACATTCAAATTCCACGAATAGTTCTGGACGTTAAACCCACCTTGGCAGAAGGAAGCGTACTTCTCGCCCAAAGCCTCAAACAGTGGTCGAGTAATTTGTTCTGTTTGTTCCTGTGATTCAAAGACTAGGCACTTGTCCATCCATGTTATCTTCTAGTTACCTTGAGAGCTGGCTCAAGATCTTGAATGTAGAGAAAATAGTTTTCAACGGGTGAGGCGACGACGACATCTCTGGAAAAAGCCGTGTGACTCGAGATTCTCAACGACAGAGATGGCTTACAGGTTGTTTAGCTCGAACATGCCGATGATGCTCCCATAAATCTCCAAAGAAAAAACTGGTGGTGTCAAAGAAAACGCCAAAAGAAGCAAAGGTTTAGGATACGAGGTGCAAACTCCGGCTCCCCCAGCGCAGCTTTGAGCTGGCTCAAGGACTAGAAAAAACATGAACATGTTAGTGTACATAATCGTTATGCTTTGGAACTTACTGCTTCCGCTAATTCCTTGATTTGGCTCCTGAAAGATGCTTCTTCTAAAGGATCAACGTCGTCTGGAAGAGCCACGGCTTCCCACCACCTGAACTTGGCGAAATTAAACTCTTACGAAGCGAAAAGCGTACTTACAGACGCTTTTCTCCCATGGCAAATGGTTTCCACGCCTCAAGGAGTGCATTTCGGTCTGTAACTCCACTGCTTTCAGAGAGCTTTTTCGTGCGAAGCATAACCTTCGCAATCAACTGCACAGAGAACGTAAAACATAGTCGCAAAACAAAGAAACAAGCGAAGGCTACCTTGCTGGCCAAATGGAAAATGTCATTGGTTTCTGGAGAGGATGAAAGTCAGGACGAGTAGAGAACAGCAGTTTACCATCAGCAAATTCTTTGAAAAGAACAAGCTCGTCCCTGTGTTGTGAAACACCATCGCAAAGCAACGAGTGGTGATCATGCCAGGCCCTTTGTGCACACGATTTGCTACTCGCAAAAGGAAGCAAGCAAGAGTTATGAGAAGGAAGTCGCAGCGCATTCACAAACTAACCTGCAGTAAATCTCCGAGCATCCACCGGAGCACTTGACTACCTCCGGTAGCAAAAACTTGTCTCCATGAGGAAGAGAGAAACCATCACCTTTTAGAAGAGCTAACGCTTCCTCCGAAGAAACACCATGCCGGTGATGGTCTTCTTCTTCATCTTCTTCTTCGTGATAGCAGCACGACTGAGTCTCTGGAGCTTCAAGTTTGCGTTGTATTTGGAGCTGGATGGAACCGACGTAGCGAAAGCAAAAGCCACACACAACCGCATCGTTCTGTCCATGAATGAACAAGAACAAGAACAAGAACTCGTAAAGCAAAACAATTCCAATCAAATACCTTGTTATGGCTGTGCTGTGCAGCAAAGAGAGGTTCTTCGATCAAGATCACCTCTTCCGCGTCAAAATCTCTCTCGGCAAAGAGGCCTGCAAGATCTCCAAATCTAGAATTCGCGAGAGAAAAGCACAGCGATACCTTTCCCCATCGTCGCGGTAGATTTCACGCGCAATGCGGCACCGGTCAGCTGAGAATAATACTCCTGATCCATCAAATCGTGTCAATCCACAGCGCTTTGTCAGGACCGAGCCTCGAGTTACCTCCATTTGCTTCCAAGGAGGAGAAACGAGCAGCGCGCCACCGTCCTCCATAGCCATGGGCGATAAACCCTAACAAAAACCTCCGCATTGGAATTAGGGCATCCTTGCCAAATGGCTCAGCAGAGGCGCCGGCACAGCAGCAGTGAGCGCCAGGCTCGTAGACCCGGCTCCAATGCTCTTGAGAAGGCTGGAGATTCCCAGCAAAGCACTGGATCGCGGCTCAAGCACGGCATTTTGGCCTTGGTGCTTGTTTTCTTCTTCTTAGCGTGGTATTTCCATTATTCTAGAGATCCACTCGCTAGTTCTTTGGGAGGAGGTGAGGATCTGTCCTACAGAGATATCTTGAAGGTATGCTAGATCGATTTCTCCATGTTTTCTTCATCCATCGCTTTGCTTTTCTCCTTTTTCCTCAGGCAGCATCGCGAGCTCCGCGTCTTGGAGCTAAGAGAAAGCTGAATGGTACTGTTCTCGCCTATGTCACGCCATGGTTAGTTCGTGTTTGATTGTTCTTCTTTCTTTCTTCTCATGGATGATCTTTTGTCGCAGGAATTCCAAAGGATATGATATGGCAAAAAAATTCCGGCACAAGCTCACTCACGTTTCTCCTGTGTGGTATCAGCTAAGAAGGTAGGCTTTGCTCCTCACTGTTGTGTAAGTTGATTGTTCTGTAAATTCTGTAGAGATGACAAAGGCATGAGTTTAGCTGGCAAGCATGATGTGGATCAAGGATGGATTTCCGAAGTGCGAAAGCAGGGATTTCCACTG
Organism: Selaginella moellendorffii; assembly: GCF_000143415.4. Lineage (NCBI taxonomy): Eukaryota > Viridiplantae > Streptophyta > Lycopodiopsida > Selaginellales > Selaginellaceae > Selaginella > Selaginella moellendorffii. Next base: position 2,235,145 of record NW_003314268.1, read on the forward strand.
GTATGATCTTATAGTTTTTATGTGTATCTATCAAGTTTTTGGTCTTGTGATTCTTATGATAGTTACTTCTTTCAGTGACCATTTCGCGCAGATTGTTCCGCGTGTGGTGCTTGAAGGCTGGTCCTTAGACAGCATGCTTGTGAGTGCAGACGAGAAGCAAAAGGCAATCAAGCTAATCCTCGAAGAGTGCAAGTACGTGAGTCTTTCATCTTTTTCTTTTTTGTGATTTTCTCTTAGGGAGCAAGCTTACGATGGCATCGTGCTGGAAGCGTGGAATTCCTGGGCTTCTTACAGAATACTCGAGAACCATCGTTTACGTGAAAAGGTTTGTAAGAAACAATTTCAAGAACATTGTCTGACAACAAGAAATCTACAGGCTCTAGCATTTATCCGAGAACTTGGCTCGTCCTTACACAAGCTCAACGCTGCTAGCGCTACCCGTCCATTGCAACTCGTGCTCGTTATACCACCCGAGCGTGGAGGAGGCCCGGAAGAATTCACGCGAGGGGACCTCCATTCTTTGCAGCACGCCGTCGATGGCTTCTCGCTCATGACTTACGATTTCTCAAACGCCTATCGTCCAGGCCCGAACGCACCGCTTCCCTGGATACGCTCCTGCCTCCACTCTTTACTCGCAGGGAAATCCAACGAGGTCTCTTCCAAGATCCTGATGGGAATAAACTTCTATGGAAACGACTACGTTCTTCCGCGAGGTATGCTAGAGCTTCTTGCTCGAAACACTTTCTTAACGCTAGTTTCATTCTAGGTGGTGGAGCTATTGTTGGCGACCAATTCTTGGAGCTTCTGAAAGAGTACACTCCCAAGCTCATATGGGATTCGATGAACCGAGAGCATTACTTTGATTACTCCAAGGATCAAAACAAGCACAGGGTCTACTTCCCCACTGCCAAGAGCGTTACTTCGAGGCTAGAAGAAAGTGTTTCCGCCGGTGTTGGAGTTTCTATATGGGAGATTGGCCAAGGCTTGGAGCATTTCTTCGACCTCTTGTAAAAATGTCTTGCGTGGCATCATTAAAAATCCAAACCATCTGAGGAATCACGATGCAACAGTTGTCTAGATCTTGTCAACTATAGCCATGGCCGCGGACGCAATTCCACTCACCCAGAAGCGTTCCAGCCGGAGCGTTTTCTCAGCTCCAGCAGCGCTATCCCTGCCACCTCGATTTCATTCCATTCTCGTCTGGTAGGAGAGTTTGTCCTGACTATCCACTGGCGATGAGATCGTTTTCCGTGTGGCCAGTTTGCTCCAGGCATGGGCGGGATCGACATGGAGGAGTCCACGGCAAGTATGGCGATGAAGCTCAATGCCGCCTTGCTTGTAAACCCGGCTCGATCAAAATATGACAGCGCAATAAATTGAGAAACGGAGATTCCTAGCGCTCGATCAATTTGTTAACCCTACTTTTCATTCTAGGTGGTCTTCTGACTTTAAGGATCAACACAAAAAAAGTTAAATTAAATTTAAATTAAAAATTTAAACCATGTGGGCTGCTACTGCGAGTTTTTTATGGGAGCATGCATAACACGGGGCCATGCGGCGGAGACGGCAAGGTGCCTTGCGAACCCCGCCCACCGGGGTCTTCGTTGTCAAGTTCTCTACAATATGGCCATGGCCGTGGAGATCCAGACCTTTGAAGCGATGGACTTAGGTGTGGCTTTGTTCGTCCTGGGCATCAGCTGGATCACACTATCACTCCTCATAGGGAGAATTCGATCGTCGCAACAACGGCGCCTCCCTCCAGGTCCATTCTCTTTCCCCATTTTTGGAGCGCTCTTCTCCCTCGAGGAGCCACTCCACCAGCACTTTGCAAAGATCAGCAAGAAGTATGGGCCGATCGTCTACCTCAAGATCGGAATGGCCCCGTTCGTGGTGGTGAACAACAACGAAATGGCCGCACAGGTTCTTAAGACCCACGATCTCGAGTTTGCAAGCCGGCCGGACGACGAGTTCTTTCGGATCGTCAGCCACAACTGGAACGGTCTCATCCTCGGGCCTTTAGGTGACAAGTGGAAAACCATGAGGAGGATTTGCAGCACACACCTGTTTAGCAACAGTATGCTCAAGGCAAGCACAGGATTCCGGGAGTCGGAGATGAAGCATACAGTCAAGTCCATTTTCCAGCAATCCGAGACAATGATCAATTTGAAAGAGGTTTTCAGTAGTCTCTTGTCGAATTCGCTATGCCTGGTTCTTTTTAGCGAGCGGGGGCTGGAGGTCATGGATCTCAGCCAGAAGATAGCATCTCTAAGCTTGCACCTGAACATCGGTGCCCTGCTTCCGGCACTTGACGGGCTGGATCTCCATGGAATCTACAAGAAACTCAACAGGGAGCTCATGCCTCGCCTGAAGCTCTTGGTGGAAGATCAAGTCGACAAGCATCGACGCAGAAAAGATCAAGCTGGGGACGGGTTCGCCCCTCGAGACTTCACTGACGTTCTTATATCTCTCGAGGACAAGGATAAATTGCCAGACATTTCCATTTTGGCACTGCTCGTGGTAAGTTTTACCAGCATCGTGATATTGGTTTTTTTCACTTCTTGCGACAGGACCTGGTTGTTGCAGGGTTGGAAACTTCACTAGTGACGCTCGAGTGGACAATGGCGGAGCTCATAAACCATCCCCGAGTCGTGTCCAAGGCTCAAGACGAACTGGACAGCGTTGTAGGGAGAGCTCGCGCGGTGCAAGAGTCCGATCTTCCAAACCTTCCATACATCGATGCCATTGTCAAGGAATCACTGCGTCTCCACCCGGCGGCCCCACTGGGAGTTCCTCACAAGAATCTCAAGCCCGTCAACCTGGGCGGCTACACCATCCCCGCCGGCTGCAAGGTTCTCGTCAACATATGGGCCATCGGACGCGATCCCGCTCGCTGGTCCGACCCAGGAACGTTCCAGCCGGAGCGTCTTCTCGGCTCCAGCAGCGCCATCAACGGGCAGAACTTTGATTTCATCCCATTCTCATCGGGCAGGAGAGTATGTGCCGGCTATCCACTGGCGATGAGATCGATCGCGTTTTACGTGGCCAGTTTGCTCCAGGCATTTAATTGGCGTCCTGCTACCCCGGGCGGGATCGACATGGAAGAGCGCACGAGAAGTACAACGATGAAGCTCAATGCTGACTTGCTCGTGAACGCGTCCATCAGGCTCGATCAAAATATAATTTGCAGCTGAGCTATAGGCATGTGATGAAACTGTTTAGCGTTGAGATCGCGCGTTAAAATATAACTATTTATTATTTAAGTTCTTTATTATTAATATAAGCAGGACTAGCTCAGAAGGTTAGAGCGTGTGGCTGTTAACCACAAGGTCAGAGGTTCGAATCCTCTGTCCAGCGTAAGAGTACTAAGCTTTAATTAAAACTATGTAACTAAAATTATAATAATTGAATAATAATTAAGCTTTGCACTAAGATAATATCAAATTTAAGTTTGAGATTTACTTTCCAGCGATGGCCTCTTTGATCGATCGGGTCACCGACGAAATGCCACTGGCTTCCTTCGATCCATCTTGTCCTTCTCGAGATTTATCCACATCACTGGCATTCTCATCGAAATGATCTCTAGCAGCATCGTATTTGTCCTTGAGCTCCTCCTTGGCTTCGTTGATCGCGGTGTAGCTGTCTGCTCCCTCATCCGGTGCGTCCTTCTTGTCGCTCGCATTTTTCCTCGCGTCCTCAAACCTCTTCTGGACGGACTTCTTCGCCTCCTCGATCGCGTCGTATGTTCTATCCCCGCTCTGGAAGACTCTTTCACGAGCTTCGTCCGAGCTGCGATTCAGATCCTCCAGGATCTAAGAATGGGACAGGAGAAATCGGGAGGTCTTGTAGAGAAACTCACCTCTTGCCAAGCTGGTCAGAGATCGACGATCCATCCTTAGCTTGGAGTTGCTCCTCACTCTTGCCCTGCGAGATTTCGCCACTTGAGAAGAGGGAAAGACAACCTTTTCATACCGCGATTCCCTTGTTCTTGCCCGGCTCGCCGTGACGAGCAACATGCTGCGCTAAGAAATTCCCCATATTTTCCTGAGCCTGCCCTCTGTAGCGAGCGATCGTATCAAACTCCGACTCCTGGCCACCAGCATTTTCCTCATTCTGATTTGCCGCATCGCGAACGACTGCGTCAAGCCCCGATTCACCTTCTTGCGCTCTCGCCATTGCTCTGCCCTGCCGAAGAACCCTAAAACCTTTAAACACCAATAGGTGGACCAATACACGTGTCACCACGTGGTCGTTGGAGAGAACGACACGTTACAACGCTACAGCCTTACACGCGTGAAACTAAGACCACATTTACTTTCGTTGAGATCGCATTTATCACAAGCAACTTTGTGAACTCATCACAAGCTCCTTTTTCGTTGAGATCGCATTTATCACAAGCCACTCTGTGATCTCATCACAAGCTCCTTGCATGCTTCACGCTCAAAATCCCACCTTTTGTCTACGACCATACCAAGGGCTGCAACCAGACTTTGCCCGATGGGAGAACCAGCTCCAGTTCACTAGGCAACTCCCGTTCTTGTTGGATGGTGCATGCGAAGCAAACCCTGGGAAGCCTTTCACCGTCAAGCTCATATGCCAAGTAGCTACCAAGTGCATTCCCAACCGCCTTCAAAACTTTGGGATGCAAGCAATCCGTCGGCAGGAGGGGCAATCCCACCCAAACAGCTGCTTTGATATTCCCAGCCTCGTTGGGGTTGAAGTCTTGCTGGAAAGGCTGGAAGAGGATCACGCGATCTTCGTACTGCGCAAACCGCCTCTCCAGCAACTTCTGAACATCCAGCGAGTTTGCGAATGCCAGCTCGAAGAAACCGTTTGCCAGGAAACGAGCACCAACATACGAGTGCACGTTCCAGCTCGTACAGGCCAGGTTTTTGAGGACCTCCTCAGTGATGACGTCTCCGCTGCATGAGCCCAGCACCAGATGATCCTCCAATCCTCGCTTGAATAATTGCAGTTTCATGTCTCGCAAATCGACCCTCCGCACATGACCAGGATCGTAGCCGTTTGCATCCTTTGCCAGCTTCTGATATTCTAGATCTTCATCTATACTCGTTTCGTCTATGAATCCTGCTAACCAGTCTAGGAAATTGTTGAATGAAGGAAAGGAGGCACTGTGCTGGTTGGTTGTCGATGTCGTTTTAGAATTACTCGGATCCAAGACAGTAGCAGATTCATGTTGGTCGGTATTCGTCTCTGAAGTGTTCTCAGCTGCTTTCCCAGTTTCTGGCTTCTCCTTTATCGGTTCTTTGTCTGCTTCGTGCTCATGCCCCATTTCCGCTTCATTCAGAGCAGATATGGTCTGAACGTTGGCTCCGATGAGATTAACGTTTCTGGTTTTCAACAGGCCGAACACCTCGTCCGTCAAGGTTATGAAGTCGCAGTCCGTGAGGTCCATTTTTCGGAGCTGTGGTGCTGCAGCCAAAACCTTGGGCAGTTCTCGAATGGGAATTCCTCGCATAGATATCTCTTCCAAGCTGATGAAGTAGTCACCACTTAAATCAACCCATGGTAACGCTCTCAGTTGCATGCATTGCTTCAATTCCAGCTTCCTCAGCCTTGGAAGCAGTCCTATACTCGCAGGTAAGCCAGATATTTGCGTGTTGTTCAAAACCAGCTCCTCCAAGTATGAAAAATATCTCAACGCTTCCTCGTCAGGGAGCTCTTTCAATCCGGCACAGCCTCTCAGGTTCAAGTGGACAAGGTTGGGCAGCGCCTTGGGATGTATATCCAAGCGTTGCAGGCGCTCACAAAACGCCAGTTTGAGGATACGAAGACGAGGAAGTGCCCCTGGTTGCAATTCTGGAAATGCTTCTAGTCTTCCGCATCCCGTCATGAAAAGCTCTTGTAACGAAGGAAATGCACCTGAACTTCCGAAAGCCTCTGGTAGAGATTGCAAGGACAAGCAGCCTTCAAGATCCAGCTTTTGAAGCCATTGTAACTCCTGCAGATCTGAAGGAAGTTGCGACAACGACGTGCAGCCACGAAGGTCGAGAGCAAGCAGTCCCAAGAACGACTTGGCGAGATAGTCCGGTAGCTTCAGGAGTGATCTGCAAGTGTTGACATCGAGAACCTCTAGAGCGGCCAGGGACTGGAGCTCGTCTGGAATGACTGAAAGTTTTTCGAAGTAAAGGCTGAGATGTACCAGCCTGGTTGAAGAGATAGCAGGGAAGCGTTCTGCAGTTCGGCTGCTGATCCATAACCTGGTCAACATTTGTAAGGCTGCTAGATTCTTTAGGCCTTGTACTGGAAGTTCGGATGTTACGCAGCTGCAAGGACTGTGCCGGTTTTGGTCCCAGATATCCCCACACCCTCTTGCGTTGAGATAACGCAAGTTGACGAGATTCGATACTTTGTGCACTGGAAAGCTCTCCAATTGACAATTTTGCATGTTCAGATGTTCTAACTTCGCCAGCCAAAGAGTCCGGCACAGATCGGATGCTGCTATAACTAATGTCGAGGACGACCAGCTCTTTGAGCTTCCCAATCTCCATGGGAAGAGATATTAAGCCCGTCCTGCTCAGGTCCAGTACACGGAGCTTTTTAAAGCTCCACAGAAACCGCCCGGTAAGATGTTTCAGCTGAATGTTGTTGCTAAGGAGTAGCACTTCCACATCCGGAGCCCGAGTTCCAAGCTTATCGACGTTCTCCACCTGATTTCCTATCAAAGAAAGCTTCTTAGCGTTGAACTTCTCTTGGCCAGTACCTTTGCATAGTCCTGCAGGAAACTCCCTTCCAGACAGAAACAGGCACGCATACTCAGTGGCCTTCTTCTGGTTTTCCAATATGTAAATCGCCATATCCCGAAGCACATCGTGTATTTTGCAACTCAAGAACTTCGTGTTCTGGCTATGTGTCCAACCTACTTCCAGATCCACGAGTGAGCGTCCTATAAGCTGGCCCAGAATGTAATAAGCCTCAACCTGAGGATCTTCATCGTCTTTGTATCCTATCAAGCCATCACCAATCCAATACCCAATGAGCTGCTCCACCTCTATAACTGCATCCTCAGGAAAGGCTGCGAAGTAGAGAAAGCACTCTTGCAGTGCTCTGCCTCGGGCTTTGTCAATCATATCGAGTTCGTCATAGCTAAGCTTGAGTCTGTGATACACCTGGTTCTCTTGTTCCTCGTTCAAAACCTCGGCATTCTTCAACTTGCGTAATGTAGAATCCCAGTCGCCTAGCTGCTGCTTGCCTGCCATGCTTCCACCAATGACTTTGAGAGCTAAAGGCAGTCCTTTGCACTCAGAGACCACTTGCTTTACTCTTTCGGCAAGTATTGGTTCCATGTCGTGTTCTAGCTGTTGCCGGTCTTGTCCCGGAAATGCACAGCCACAGAAGAGATTCCAACTATGCTCATCCGAAAGCAGTTTCACTTCGATGACCGTTGATGGCACCTTGTCAAAGACACTGTTGTTCCGGGAAGTCACCAGAATTTTGCTGCCTGGAGCATCCACCACATCAAACCACTGCAGCACATTTCCATCCCACACATCGTCCAAGATCAACAACACTTTGCTGTTCTTCAAGCAGTTGATGAGGGTTTTCCTGCCAGCTTCCTCGGATGAAAAGAGCTGCTCCCCACGGCCGATGTGTTTGCGTAATCTACTTTGCAACCTGGCAATGTTGGGATTTCGTGCAACCGTGAGCCAATATACCTTTCCTCCAAAGTGATTGTTCACCGATAAACTGTTAGTGACAGTTTGTGTCAACAGCGTCTTTCCTGAACCTCCCTTGCCCCAAACACCAACCCATCGTCCTGTGCCATCTCGAAGGACTGCTTCAAGTCGGCTACTCAATTCCTCCAGTCCAAACACCAGCTTCGGAATCGGCTGAAGTTCTGTAGTTGGCTCGTCGACCACGTCTAAACCAGCCGAGTGACTCGTTGCTTCATTCGTTATCTCAAAAATCGCACGATCTTTGCTATAACTCTCAGACTGTGTGCATCCACAGGTCTTTGCCGAAAGTGAAACGTATCTGTAATTGTCTTGAAGCAACCGTAGTACCTCACTGCATTGTGTGACAACCTTGGCAGACAGGGCCACGTTCCAAGTACTGGCAGCCTCGTGAAGTTCCTTTATCTTGATCAGAATACTCATGATTCTGCGCGAGAGCCTGTACCTGCAGAACAATGCACTGATCAATTGATGCGTTACTCAGAAGAAAGAAGAATGCATCTTACTTGACGAAAACGTTGAAGGAATGCACGCTCCTGCACTCGATGATCACTGCCTGCGCATCTTCTAGGCAGGCCCGAAGGCTTGCAAGCCAGGTGTCAGCAACATTCTTGAGCTGCGGATTGTTCCCAAGGCTCCCCAGTTCAGACACGACCGGCTTGACACAAGAATCCACCATTTTTGCTAATTGCATACAGTATTCCCGGCACATCACAACCTTTGCCGCTTCTACTATCGCCAGGTGCACTATCTCTGCAATGAGCGCCGAGACAAAGCCTGGATCCACCATGATTCTTTCTCGTGGCCTAAGATCTATCTCTAGGCGTCTCACCTGATCATTCGCTCCTGAGGCGAGGGCGGTCAGACCCGTGGACGAGAGTGGCGAGATGATTGACAGGATGTTCGGAATCCATCTGACCCCTCACGCAAGCGATTCAAGATTTTTTGAGGCCTTCTAAAATCAGAATATGTGACTTTGGGAGGAGCCCGATGGAAAACCGTGCTCAAGGTGTCATACAACACATCTTTCATAAATCAATTTTATGGGCATTAAATCTTTATTGTCAACCACAACCATGTGGATACGTACTCTAACTCCATAGAATATGCTTTTGTTGACATTACAACCTTGACCTTCCAACAACTTGCATTTGAATTATGTTTATATGTGAGCTATGGCGTGCAATTCGTAAAAGGGTGGATTTTACAACGGTGGATTTCACTCACACCACGTGTATGCTTGCTATTGGTCCACGTGTATTATGAGTGTATAAAAAACACAGGCATAGAATATTTTTCAATCCTTATGCCCCAGATGGGGCATCAATAGCAATGACCCATGCTATGTATGGAATGGAGCCATTCATGGCCCATAGACCCATTCATCCCATGCATTCGAGCAAGTTGTTAATGTTGCAAACCAAATGGACAATCGACTAAATTGCATACCATACTACCTTATCTAGAGCACTATGTTCTCACGTCTTGCTCTTGGCACTCATGGCAAGAGTTTATCTTTCGTTGCAATGCATTTACAAATTGCACGCCTTTTTTAACATAGTGTCATAGCAAGCGTAAGTGAACTCCATCTAGAATTTGGGAGTATGGCAGCCTTGATCGTCATCAACAGCCATCGCCGTGTCCTCCCCACATTGCCGACCGCCGCTATGCTGCTCGCAATCATCGATGCTCCCATTGTTACCCGCTGCAGCGTCTAGGCAATCGTTGAATCCTCTTACTTCCTCTGTCTTGCATTGTGATTCTTGAGGTGCATTCACCATGGATGCGAAGAACTCCTGGGCTCTCATAGCTGGAAAATGTTGGAAATTGAGTCACACCTGGGCACACCTCTTTTAACATAGTGTTCATAACAAACGTAAGTGAACTCCATCTAGCTCCATTGCAAAGCCATGGATATATACTATCTGGAGTCATGTCTTTAATGGATCCCATTGAGTTTATCTTTTGTTGCAATTGATTTCCAGTGTAGCTCTTTCAACACTTGAGTTTTGTACCATGATGCTTAGAAGATTTGCATATGACTCAAAAGTAGGTTGAAGTCTAACCAATTCGATGAATTGGTGGGGCTCATACTTCAATTGTGTACTATGCAAAGGTGCATAGTGTTGATGTTTAGACGTAAAGTTCTCTCAAGAGGAGCATGCTAAAGGAAATTTGAGAATGTGGAAGTTGCAATTGCATGCAGTAACATTCAGGATAACAATAGACACTTTCAACATTTTCCAATTATAATTGTTTCAAATTGGACCTGGAGTTCTCTCAAGAGGAGCATGCTGAAGGAGATTTGAGAATATGGAAGTTGCAATTGCATGTAGTAACATTTAAGTGAGAAGAGCAATGACAATGGACACTTACAATATTTTCCAATCATAATCGTTTCAAATTTTGAAATTTGTAAAAAGGGTTTCCAAGCATGGGGCAAAACTATCCAATGTATGCCGTGCGTTGCGGCCGAAGAACTGGAGTTTTCAAGGATTGGAAGCTCGTGCTCACTTTGGTAAGAGTAGATTTGTAATAGTTTCCTATATGGTGTAACCCTTTTGCAATGTTTAAGGTTTCTGGGTTTCCTCTTGGCATGGCAAACTGGAGAGGATTTTATGACTTCTTTGAGGCACAACAATGAATCCAACAGGGGACAGGACCGAGGATTCTATATGATGCCTCCTCCTCTCAAGGCTCGACAATCCCTTTGACAAGGCAGCCCAAGACTACTTCTAATCTTGTGCCAATCACCGAGGGGAAAGGTCCTGTTGAAGAAAGTGACAGCGAGGGATATGTTATTGCTCGAGATGCAAGCAAGGACGAGTTCACAGACCTAGAGGGTGATTTTGGTTCTACCAAATAGGTTGAGAGTTCCTCAAGCGAGGATGGGCATCATGTAGCACCCAAGCTCGATAGTTTTGACCCAGAACCTAAATTGGGAGCTGCTTTGGAAGCTATAGTGATTACCCTTGGTGAGACAAGCATAAGCCAAAAGGGTACCAAGGGCCGCAAGTGCCTATAATGGGCATTTGTGGAATATTTTGAATATTCTTACCTTTAACTTCGCCAATGAACTGGAAAGAGTCTCTTTCAAAGTGTGAAACATATTTGAAGACAATTATCTATTTTTATTGTGAAAGTGTCTACATTACTTCGACAACATCAGCCTAATCCATACAAGCTCTCTGGATTTTGGAGTGCCCGGTGGATCTTGTGTTTGGTCCACTCCTTTGACGGGTATGTTAAAGGGAAGAAAACTTCTCGTGTGCATGTGGAGAACCTGGGAAATCGAGTAGATGATGTACTCTGTCTCTCAACTTGGATCCAAATAGGCTCTCCCGGTCGGAACTCTAGAGAATCAACCGCAAAGTGATGGAACTTGGATAACTCTTTTGGGCTCATATCTATAAAATGTTCAAACATACAAGAGTTTTAGTTGTTTGTGAAAGTAAATAGTTACCTCGAATGATGTCCACAATCCAGCTGCGGAAGTTCTCTCCAAAGTCCTGATCAAAGATCAGGCAGTTGATGAACTCCGCAGGAGGAATGATCGTCCTTACCCGGAAGACCTGTAACAAAGCATCTGTCCCAATGAGTGAAAGCCCACCTAGCAATGTTGGACTCTTGTAAGGCCTTTGACGAGCTTCCATGCGCATTGAGTGTTGGAAGCCATCTCGGAGTAAGTCTCCCACTACATTTGGCTCGATGAATAGGTAATGCCAAACCACCGCAGCCACGCATGCCTCCACAGCTTGCTCATAACCTTCACCAAGTTCGGTGAGTCTAGACTCAAGCACTGCATTGTAGTCAGTAATTGCAAGGTTCTCTAGGATGGAATCCACAGACTTGCGCCGATCGCCCTCCTCCTTTAGGCTTGATATACCTCGCAATTGGTTGAGTGCATTCCAGATATGCGGCCCGCATGCCTTGAGGTCCATCTCATATAGTCCTCCTCGGGCAAGTCGTCGATCATCCTCGTTTAGAACCTCTCCAGCTGCAATTGCCAATGTTGCAATTGTACACCCGCGAGAAACCTGTGCATTACATTCGAACGCTTGGAATAGCAACCATCCCACAAAGATAGCCTGTGCATATAAAAGTGAGGAGCATATAAAACTTGTGCTTTAAACTTAACTTACCACATCCCGCTCTTCTTGTCGCAACGTCCTAGAATGCACTGGCATCCTAGGATGCCAATATGTGGCTCTTTCTCTAAGCACAAACAGCCCACGCGTCTGTAACACAAAATTACTCTAGTGAGCCAAGTGAAAATTAGACTTACCGATCCTGGAATCTGGCGAACAGCCTCTCTAATGGCTTTTGCATGTGGCCCACCCGCATCTATTGTGGATTCCTCCCACACCAAAGCTCCTCCAATCTCAGACGCATAGACCACTTTGTAATTTGGTGTGCGGAGATTAGTATTGAAGGCGAATTGGAAACAACTGAATTCATTGTTTGGTGCAATCTAGAAGGACAAGTGAGGTAACTCCAATTCATAGGCAATCCATTGCTTACCAGAATGCAAGACGGCCTCAAACGTGTACGAGCAAGTCTGTATGGCCGAAGCATGGCCTTCTCGATGCAAAAACAAGAGAATTTACAATACAGTGTTTCAGTAGTGTCAAATAGTTCTTTCAATTGTTGTGCAGCCGCCCAATTCCTACATAGGTCCCTGCACAAACCATAAGATGGTACTAAGTGCTAAGAAATAGATACACGTACCTCTTCTCAATGAACCATGCTATTGTGGACTCAAGAATTGAAGGAGGCACATTAATACTTACTTGAGCAAGGAGCTGTTGGATTGTGTTGTCACAAAACACATCCTTATACTGTGCTTCTGAAAGGCCAAGCTTAAGGAGAAGACTCTCCCAATCTTGCCAATGAGGCATGGCTTGGTTGAAAAGCACGTGCCGCAGAAATATTTCACCGCCAGCCCAATGGAATTCAGGGTGTCTAGCAATAGCGTCTAGCATCTCCTCGTCACTTGTGCTCTCCACGGCAAAGCAACCAAGAAGCTTGTGTTTCAGCCACTGCACCTGTGAGAGAACTTCAGCATCCCCCTGTGCCCTCACCTCAAGGGTTGTGGTGGCATCCTGTAAGGCAGAAACCTCCTCAATCTGCAGCATGATGAAGTTGGCACTATCCTGAGTGGTTAACTGAACAGCTTCATTAAATGCATTGGTGGCATCAATCCATCTTTGTTGATGCTCCAACAATCTACATGCAAACATTAGTTCAATTTTGAATAGCACAATTTTCAATTATCTTACTCTACTGTAGAAAAGTTGTCAAGCAACTCCATAAGCGTAAACGGAGTGGAGCTACTTCCCTCTAGAAAGGGGGGTGGAGGCACACCATGGTCTTCAAGGCCTCCGCCATCACTGTCATACACTACCATTGGCCTATCTGCACTCAGAAATTAGAAAATGAAGAAAATATTCATTTATGTTAATGCTTCTTACCAGCCGCATGGCCTGGAGCCACTATCTCTGGTGACAAGGATGTCTCCAAAGATCCTTGGTGCGGTTCATCCCCACCATCACCTTGTTCTTCGACTCCGCTAATGTCCATGTTGTCTTGTGTGGGGAGAGTTTCTTCTGGTAATGGAAGAATGTCCTCTTCATCCGCAGAGTCTTCTTCTTCATTATTCTCGCAAGGGTTTGGTTCCTGTGTGGCTGGCCTTGGATCATCATTTGCAGTCAAGGTATTTGTAGCAGTTACAACTGCAAAGACCACAACATATATTTGTGAGGAGGGAACTTAAAAAAAAAATGACTTACGTTCACGAACATCCTTCTCCTCGAGTGCTCGGGCCTGTTTTTGATAACTTAGCCAATGTTTGTCAGTAAGATGCTCCATAACATTGTATAAATATATAACTGTTGCCCGATTGCCATTGGCCTTGTTTGCTATAGCTCCCCATGATGTTTGAGGAGGTCAATAGCAAGGCCGGATAGAGCTGAGGCCAAATTTTGTAGACTCGGCATGGGCCTCACCACCATTGGACTGCCTTGCACACCGGACAAATGCTCCTGGGTTGGTCATGGATGAAGGTTGGATTCCTGAGGCTTGGAGTGATAGTAGAATCGCATGTTGTGCTGTGCCAGGCTGGAAAGGAATATTGGAGTATAAGCCACCCCATATGAGACACTCTGGGAGGTCCACTGCCAGCTTGTTAAGTTCCGTCACCTTCACAGATGGCTCTCTTTTCCACCCATATAAGTGTACATGCCAAGTTTTTGGGATTGCAATCCACTTGGTGACAAGAACTGTGGTGAACGGCCGGGGGATCATGGGTGTTATAGACGACATCCCACCAATGACTTTAGATCGACTGCCACGACGTCCACGACAACAACATAAGGACTGCCAATTGTTATTGGCATAGGTGTGCACTGCAGCCACAAGCAGTGAGAGAGTCTAGCACAGTGAAACAAAAATGAGTTAAACAAATCCAAAGAAGAAAAAAAAGAAGAGTGCATGGGGTCATGTTATACCTGTGGCTCACATGGCAGCCCGCCTTGAGGGTCAGCTTGAACATATCTGGATGTCGAAGCTCCACTAGATGATGATGTCGATCCTTGGGAGTAGTTGTGGAATGCTGATGGGGAACTATAAGCTCGTTGGTGTGGAGGCATTGTCAACTCACCCTACGCAGAAAAACACATGGAAAAAAAAAATGGGTACAAATGAAAAACTTACCGAGCTAGACCGCTTATTGCTTCAGGAGGTAGATGGCCAGGTACTGGCACTTGTACCGGTAGATGGAGTTGCGAGAGTAGTAGCGGTTGGTGGAGTTGCGGGGCTGGTAGTAGTGGCACTATATGGGATTCCGTGAGCACGTCCTCTAGTTGGTGTTGGTGTTGGTGGCAGCGTTCCAGATTGGACAACACCGTGGGCATGAGGTGTCCAGACTTGCTCATTTCGAATGCTCGGGCTGCTACTTTCCAAGGAAGGTGAGGAGAATAAAACATGCTGGAGGTTCTGCATATGTTGCAATGTATGCAATGTTAGGCGGCGCTCTGCTTGCTCAAATGCAGTCGGGAGCTGTGGATGGGATGCTGTTGGAGTTGATGTCCCTGCTACGGAGCTTGGAAAATCAAGTGGCTGGCATGTGTCTCGCAGGACTATTGGCTGTACCGATTGCGGAACATCAAGTGCTTGGCTGCGTGCTCGCGAGGTGTTTCCATAGTGTCTACTGCTGTGGACATGCGGCGTTCTTGCTTCGAGCCTAGAAACCACAAAGGATTGGTTATGCAAACCTGATCGAGGAGAAGCTACCCACCATCACAGCTGTGGTGCTCTCGCTTGGGCGGTGGTCTTGCGATCGGGGGAGTGTGCACTAGAAGCCTTGCCTCCGGTTAGATGACACGAATCGATTGGAAGAACGAACGAACCATCGACAAAATCATGTCATAAAATGAAATCGCCCCGTATCCAAGGCACAATTAATATGGGTGGGACTTGGTGAAAACCCTAATCCCAAACGTGGGAACCCTAAAATTGAACAAATCAAAAATTGAATTTAAATTTGAAATGTACACTAAAGAACACTCAATTTTCTCCGAGTATGGCCAAGTATAATTTTTCCAAAGCTCGTCGCTTCACTGGTGTTGCTGTAGGCAAGGCACTCTCGATGTACAGTGAAAGATCTACACCCGCAACATCAGCCATTGCACACTCCATTGTTAGATCCAAATGAAGTAAATATTGCTCGTCTAAGTTGAGTCCCTCCCGATGCATAAAAAATGCCTGGTTTCGAACAGTGCCAAGAGCCTATAAGGTAGCCAAACACAACAAAATAGATTTAAAGAAATTGTTGTATTCTTGCTCTAAATATTACCTCTGACAAAGTTGCACCTTCGACATTAGAGAGAAATGGTCCGGGAAGGTCTTCAATATCTTTTCCACCAACAGCCGGCATAATCCTATAGAAGCACATTTTATTAGGAATTCTATAACATTACCAAAATTGTTACCCAAGCTCTCGTTCCATCGGTTGAAATAAGTTTGCAGGAACATGAGATGGTCTGAAGTAATCACCACATCGATACGGACGGACCTCATGGAGGTTCCAGGTTGCAACCCAGTGTGAAATATCCTTCTTGAGGTACGGAGCAAAGACACAACGTAGACTTTGGTTGTGGCATGGATTGGATACATCGAGAATTCCTAGGACTCAAAAAGGTGCTTATAAAACCACACCACGCGCTCAAAGAGCTCTCTCCACAAATGCTCTATGCGCTGTAAAACAAATTTGATTTAGTCCTATGAGTCCTTATTTGGAAAAACTCTAACGCTATGAGTACCTGGTTACGTGTTGATGTCCCACGTATGAAGCTCCTAGCTACAGGACCCCAACAGCGGATCATGTCCCTCTCAACCTCATTGTGCTTTGGAGCATTGTCGCTCCGGATGCGCTTGGGCCTTCCAAATCGACGAATAGCCTGCGCATATGTGTTAAATATTGTATGGGATTCTTTGGAGGTACATAGAAACCATAGCTTACAAGCTTGCAATATGCTACAATAAACATGTTACCACATGTGCTGAAAAAAAAGTAGAAAGCATAAGCCTCCTCATTCCTATAAATCCGTCGTCGAATCCTTGTCATGTGCCTCTGTTCCAGCCTATTTGGATCGTGAGTGGCTAAGGCCTCACAAATTTGGCGTCGGCTAAATCAGTATCCTCCAGTTCGACAGCTAGATCGGGAATTGATAATCCCCCAGTTTGTGCCACCTCGATTCATGGCATTGTTAGTTCGAATGTGATGAAGTACCTCTTCGGGTGGTACTCTATAATATACACCTCTCCAATTTGGATCGACAAGCCGCATGTATTTGTACAGTGTTGGCTTGGAAATTCTAAGATAGCATGCGAGGTAAGCAGTAGTCTTAGTCTCGAGGATCTTCAGGTGCATCCAAGTGCCAAATGCAGCTGGACTACCGAATCCCCTCGATTGCAAAAAATTATAGAAGGCCTAGAAACGTGCAAATCATGAATCTAGAAGGCTGGAAACTAAGCAAACCTCTGGGAGAGCATCGTTGTCACTATCCATACTGGAACCATAGTCCGAATCACTAAAATTGGATGGAAGGCCATCCACCTCATCTTCCTCCACATCTTCCAGTAAACCTGGAAGAAAAAGTTTCAGTGACACAAATTTGAAGTAAACTAGGGAGGGAACTATACTCATGGTAGGAACTTGAAAGTCCATAGAGAACAATTGAGTAGTAAATCAAAGCCACTTCCAACACTGCCCACAAAAACATTTCAAACCACTCACTAACAAACCAAGTTACCTTCCACATCTGCTACCAAAAAACATGCCAAATAACAGAGCACTAAAGCAAGGCGTTAAGGCAAGGAAGTGTCTCCTAAACCCTATGACCTGATGAATCCCCATGTCATGGGGTCAAACTTGATGATATGTGGCATCTATGTGTAACACATTGTTCATATTATGGGGACATCATTGACCCATCAGCCAGCATCCATGGGGCATCCATGAGGCATCCAAATGACATTTAATGCTGAACCAATAGAAAACTACCACATGGACACTGTATTGTGAGTGAAATCTACCACAGTAACACTCACCCTTTTATGAATTGCACGCCATATGAGCAAATGCGAAGATGAGTTTGGATGGCTGGAACAACTTGCGTGTTTCAGTTTCCCATAGTACAGCTCAACGGACTGATCAATTCAAAGGGTGACATGGTTTGGGGGTTGTACCCAGAACGGTCGTAATCAGTTTTTTAAGTGTTCTAAGGGGATGGATTCAATTTATTTGCAGTAGACTTACTGCCAAATGTTGAGCCTATTCAAATGGTACTGAAGTATTCATTATATATTGTTTACATGACTATGAAGCATTAGACTAAAACTTTAGAAATGCTGTTTTTTAATAAGATTGCGGTGCTCCCACCCAAGTCGTCCATGCATTCAGGTTCCTTGCTGCTAAGGAGAACATTCTAGTGATGAGGAAATTCCAAAGGCAACACATAAAAGAAGAAAATAAGTTAAACTCACCCAATCACTGGAATCACAAGTATTCTTTCTAAATGCTGTATGCTTCAACTTGATGAGATGTTAGAATTGGTGCATTTAACACACTCAAACTTGAAATATGTGGTCTACAATTTTTTATAGTTTTTTAATGGTTTTAATTTGAACCATTTATAAATTAAGGTTTTTTTTTGGGTTAATCAAAATTGCACATTTTTATATTTTATACACTTATATTTAAAGAAAAATATGATTGTCCTTGAGGTGTGCTTCGATTTCTATTTTTAATTTAAATTTAGCCTTTGATCTCTTTTGCGTTTTTTTCTTTTTGCTTCCTTTTGCTCATCTTTATAATAAAGTAACATAGTCTTTTATAGTGGCCTCCTCTTCTTTCTATTCTAGAGCAATAATTAGTGCAATTACATATGTTATGCCATTACAACTAAACAATTAAAATACATTCATGACATGTGGTGTAACTCTTTGCTTTTATTACTAATCTTTAAGTTTTGGTGGAATTATTTTTGTAAGAATTTTAGAGATGATATGTATTATTAGTTAATCATTTTATAGTGATTGCCATCTATAATTCTTAGGATGATGCTCAATATCTATGTAAGTTTCCAATATGTCTTCAAGGTACAACATTATAATTGAGCACAACCACTTATGCAAAATAAATACATTTTCAAATGCACTTTTGGATATACTGATAATTATGACAATGCTTTTTAGCAATTAAGGTCTATTTGTGTCAATTATGCAATATAGTATTCATTTCTAAAGTTTTTTATTTAGTGTAGAGCTAAATATGTTAAAATAGATCAAATTAAGTATGTTCATTAAGATTTTGTAAAACTTATGCATGCATTTGCATTAACAACCCTTCATAATGTTGTTCAATAAGTACAATGCTATTGAAATATTATCTTTCCCACTTATAATTATACATATTTTAACTCCACTTCTTGTGTAATATCTGATGAAGGTTTCTTTCCTACAATTAATAAATTTCTTGGATTCATAAGGACAAAGAATGTTTATGTTTGCTACAATTTCAATCATTATTATCTATATGGATGAACTGATCTCAGTGAGATATCATATTGGCTTGGTCTTGCAAATACATTACAATAGATTATCATGAAAGTTTATTCTGCATCAATAGAATACATGTATTTTTCTCAATTTATCTCTTCGTTATGTCAACACTGTGAAGAATTTTTTTCTAAAGTTAGGGGGAGAAATCCTAAAACTATCAAAATATTGTTGATGCTCTAATGTATCTTGCAATGGCAAAATCTCACTGTTATTACCAATGTAAGTTGCTTTATGCAAAACCCAGGAAAGAAGCATGGAATTACATTTGATGGACAATTTCCCTAGCTAGGCAGCACGAAGGGCAGTGGAACAAGCTCTACACTATGACTGTCACCACTTGCCGGGAAGCCAAAAAGGTATACTACCGCACAACAGTGGTGCTTTACGGTGGGGACCAAAGCTGGCCTTTTGCCCATAGAGACCACGGCATGGAGCCGAACTATCCTCTATCTTCACTGTTTGGACACCCAGCGAGGGGGTGCGGGTGCGTGTGCCGGTTTCCCGGCGCTCACAGCAGACCCAGCGTGAATCGAGTCTGAAAGACGCAGCAGAGTGTGTTGGTGTGCAGAAGAACCGGTTCCTACGAGGAGGAAAGCTTGCGGACTTGCCATTGAGGACTCCAAACAACTGGATCAACAACACGGGACAGGAGGGTGGCACGACGTAGTCAGATGGATGACCAGATTTGGACACAATCTCGACCACTTGCTCAAGAGCTTCAAGGAAAGCACTGACCTTTAGACACAACCTTGATCGAGTGGATCAACAACAGGAAAGCCAAAACCAAGTACCACTTATACACAGGAGATCAACCCGGACGAGATGTATGGCACAACAAGAGAACAATTGCATGATACGGAACAGGGAGCCACTCGAATTAGGCACAACCAACCAAAGTTCCATGAAGTATGCACCTCTGCACTGACTGGAACACCCAACTACTAGCCGCCCTTGGACTTGCAACACCGCTAGCGGTACCTCACCAACATGGATTGCCGACGACAAACGCACGAGCACAAATCATGGAAGTCTTCATCATCAACGAACTCCAGGAGCAACGGAGCACAAGACCCTCCAGGAAACGATGCCAAGACCATGACACAGAGGAGCGGAACCTTTATCAATAACTTAGCTAACCACAAGGTCGAAGGTTCAAATGATTATAACTTGTATTAAGATTTGGTCACCGACGAAAGCCCACTCGCTTCCTTAGATCCCTTCTCGAGATTTTTCCACATCGCTGGCATTCGAGATGATCAGTTGTCCTTGAGCTCCTCCTTGGCTTCGTTGATCGCGGCGTGTAGCTGTTTCCTCCCTCATCCCGCGCGGCCTTGTCACTCGCAATCTTCCTTGCATCTCCTGGACGGACTTCTTCGCTTCCTCAATCGCGTCGTCGGGAGACTCTTCCGCCCGAGCTGCGATTCAAATCCTCCAATATATGGTCAGATGATCCATCCTAAGCTTGGAGCTCAACCTCACCCTGAGAAACAGAAAGGAGAAATACCGCAAATCCTTGTTCTTGTCAGCACGCCGCGTTAAGAAATTCCCCATATTTTCCTGAGCTTGCCCTCTGTAGCAATCGTATCAAACTCCCGACTCCTGACCACCAGCATTTTCCTTGGCCACATCAATAGCTTTAACCCTTGGAACGTTTAAAACCAGTTTACGAGAATATACCGCTATGCTAAAGATTCACTAGCTGATTTCGCTTACATTGTTTTAAATTTCAGATCTAGCAGCGTCTTTGCGATTGTCGATTAAATACCCGCGGCCGTTTTGACATCATATGTGAAATCATCCTGCGCGGAGGTGCAGCATAGTAGTTTCTGTAGGATTGAACTTAGATCTAGTTGGAGAAAAGGTGGTGCTGTTCTGCTCGATCCGCGGAGTACGCGAGAGCTTAAATTGAAGCAAAAGATCTGCCTAAAAGATCTCGTCGCAGAAGAAAAACCTCTCCAGCTCACACGTAAACCCATACTGTTCATATGCTCTGCTCAATATTTCCGAAAGCAATGCTCATTGAAATTTCAGAGAATGGAAACTTTACATTCTAAGCATCCTTCAGTAGGGAGGTGGCGAAGAATAAACCGGCGGTGGAGACGAATAAACCGGCGGCGGCGTCGGGGGCTTGTACACTGGCGACGGTGACGAGTACACCGGAGGCGGTGACGATTTGTAGACTGGCGATGGCGATGAGTATACCGGCGATGGTGGTGGTGAATAAACTGGCGATGGTGGCGGCGAATAGACCGGAGACGGGGACGAATATACCGGCGATGGTGGCGATCTGTAAACTGGCGCCGGAGACGAGTACACCGGAGAAGGTGGCGACCTGTAAACTGGAGATGGAGATGAATATACTGGCGAGGGTGGCGACCTGTAAACTGGGGATGGAGATGAATATACAGGCGAGGGTGGCGACCTGTAAACGGGAGATGGAGAAGAATATACTGGCGAGGGTGGCGACCTGTAAACCGGGGATGGAGAAGAATATACTGGCGATGGTGGCGACTTGTAAACTGGAGATGGCGAGGAGTATACTGGGGATGGTGGAGACTTGTAAACTGGCGATGGTGATTGATACACTGGAGAGGGACTGTGATATACAGGAGATGGAGAAGAGTAAACTGGAGGTGGGCTGTGATAAACCGGAGATGGAGAAGTGTAAACCGGAGGTGGGCTGTGATACACAGGCGATGGAGACGAGTAAACCGGAGGTGGGCTGTGATACACGGGTGATGGAGAGGAATAGACTGGAGGTGGACTGTGGTAAACTGGGGAAGGCGACGGCTTATAAACCGGGGATGGCGAGGAGTAGACCGGAGGAGGGCTGTGATAAACTGGGGATGGAGATGGCTTGTAAACCGGGGATGGAGATGGCGAGGGCTTGTAAACCGGGGATGGCGATGAATAAACTGGAGATGGTGGGGGGCTGTGATAAACTGGAGATGGCGAGGAATAAACTGGAGGGGGACTATGATAAACTGGAGATGGTGAGGAATAAACTGGAGATGGTGGCGGGCTGTAGACTGGAGAAGGAGAAGAATAAACTGGAGATGGTGGTGGGCTGTAGACTGGAGAAGGCGACGAATAAACTGGGGATGGAGGAGGCTTGTATACCGGACTGGGGCTTTGATAAACCGGGGATGGCGAGGGATAAACCGGGGATGGAGTGTCGTAGTACTGCTCCACCTGGCTCTTCATTAGCTTGCGACCACCTGATCGAAGTCACCGATCAAAGGAAATCTCGCAAAGATGAAACAAAAAAGGACGAAGGTGCTTCCTTACCATCAGCATTGGCGATCGAAGCGATGAGCGCCACCAAGAGGACGAGCAATCCCGCTGCTGCATTGGAAGCCATCGCGCCGGGGCCGATCGATCTAGCAACAAGGAAACAAGCGCAAAGCAATAAGCACACCTCTTGATCAAACAAAGCGAAGTGCGCTTACGCTCGGCGCCAGAAAGAAGCTCCAATCTGAGAACAAGACGAAGGCATGGCCCAAGTATTTATACGGAGTTTTCGCGCGGAGATTCGCGGCAGATTCCTCTCTCTCTCTGGCTGGACTTCATCTGGCTACCAACTTCTGAGAAGCGCCATTAAAATCGGCTCTGGAACTTCACAGAGAAATTGGAAGACTTTGGAAGCGCAAACTTGTTTTTTTCCTTTGGATCGACGGATGGTCACAGGAAAAACAAAAAAAAACTAGTGAGAAGAATACAATATATAAACACGATGCATTTAACGCACGCTCGAAAGACTCCTCGTCCGCCTTTAAATTAGCTTAATTGCTCGGCTGTTATACATCAGAGGGGTGAGTGTAAGTCAGCTCAGCTCAGAGGATCTAGCGCGGGATATGCTTCGAGTCTGTTTGGAGACCTTCATTGTCATGCGTTTAGCTGAGTTTTTTCGCTCTTCTCTTGTTTTTTGTCGCGCGGAATCGACTTGGAGCCACAACAGAGTTTTTACCGCTGCTGCGAGCTTCGACAAGTCGACTCCATCTTATCTCCGTTCTTTCTGGTAATCACTAGGCCTTGATCCAAACAGCTCTCGAAGCGATTGATTGATCGAAGTAAGAAAAACTTACCGGGAACCGAGTCTCGAACAAAATCCTTGATCGCTCTCCAAAGAGTTCCTCTGTCCTACAAGTGAAACGAGTGAATTCTACAAGAAAAAAAAGTGAACTTTGGTGAGGAACTTCAAGTACCGAGGAAGATCTTTGTCACAAGTCTTCGTCACTTTCCGAAGATGACAAGTACAAGGTCCCGCCTCTGGATCGGTTTGTGTTCTGCTCCAGAGCCGGCAAATCATCCTCTTCGTCACTAGAATTTCCGGAAGCTGGTTCTACTTGCAGGTCCTTGTTGGTCGAAGCTGGCTGAGAACAACCCTTTGGTTCAGTGAGCTGAAAGCCTTTAGGCCTGGAAAAAAAATTGGTTTTTGAGCGAGACATCCTGGCAACTTTGATCGAATCACTTACCAGCACCCGGTCTTTTGGAGTTCTTTGACGTGATCCCTGTAAAGAACCTGCGAGATTATTCCTGTCACTTTGGCATTTGCGTCGAGCAGCTTTTGGCGATCTGCTTCCTCCACTAAAACGTAGTTCCCTAAAGAACAAGCAAAGAATCAAAATGCCGGTCTGCACATGAATCCTCCAAAGCTTACCTCGTTTAATCCAGAGAGATTTGCTGAACTTGGCAGGAAGCAAGCACAGCGTCCTCTCGAGCTTCTCATCTTCCACCTACTGTAGCATTAGTGAGCACATCGAGGGAGCGCCTTAAATTCCAAAGTACCTCCACGAGATTAGATCCGCGCAGCGCCACAACGCGCATGATTGACAAGCCGCTCGCGCGAGGATCGACGCAGCTGCACGAATCCAGCGCCTGCCGCATTCCCCTGCGCCGGCCGCTCATCCTCACTCAAACCCTAAAATGGGTTTAGCGATGGAGGACAAAAAAGACGCTGCTTGTAGCAAAATGGCCGAGCTGGGTTTTGAGAGAAGCGTGGTGCTCGATGTGCTTGGGAGGCTGCTGCGAGTGAGATCCTTCTTTTTTGGATTCTTTTCGCGGTCATCGGTGGATTTCCAGGTCTACGAGGGGAGCTGGACTCACATTGAGGAGAACAACTTCGAAGTTCTTGTGATGGAGCTTGTGGATGATGGTATTCTCGTTTCTTCTTCGATCTTCCTTCGTTTCTTATCTAGTTTTTGATCCAGGAGGCAATGCAGTTGTGGAAACTGGTAATTTCATCTCATATCTTTCCTTCGTTTTCAATTTCGTTTTGGATCTATATCGATTCGCAGCTGGTCCGAGCTCGTCTCCGAGCGTCAAGAGGAAAGGCCTTGACGAGTTTCTCATTCCGTTGGGAAGGAATAACGAAGCGTTGGAGAAGAGTAACAAGCACGTTTCAGGTAAACTTTCCATTAGTCTTTTCTTTGTTCTTTTTCATTCTCTAGAACTAATGACTATATCCTGTAGCATGCGTTAAAAAATTGCGCCTGCAATGCGAAGCGGACAAGAAAAACTTGCCGAGATCCTCCCCGAAGGCCGAGGCGAAAAGCTCCGGCAAGCTGGCAAAAGCAGGTTTGTGTCTACGTTTTCATTTCCTCTACATTCCGATCTACTCGTTTTCCAGTCTCCTCCAGCAAGAATACACCAGGTAAATTTCTTTGGATACATTCCTGTTTCTCGTTTCCTCAGCTCCGTGCTTGTTTCAGCAGCCGCGAGAAACTTGACATTCGGTAAATTCCAAATGGTCTTTCCTTTTCACCATGAAAACTTTCGTTGTTTTCGCAGGAGCTCCTAGCGCCCCGCAAGCTTTGGAAGTAATCAACACGGGAGAAAGCTCGGGTGAGTCGGTTTTCTTACACCAAAACTCGAGAACTTGCACTGACAGACGAAGCTTCTTCTCTTGTGCTCCAGTCCGATATAAAAAGAAGCAAAGGCACGATCCGAACGACATCGCGAAGGGCGCGGAGTCGGTCCCGATACCGTTCGTGCGAGCTCCAGGCGGCGACGAGAGTTTGCCGGAGGACTTCACCTACACCGCCGTGGCCGTCGCGTACGAGAAGGCCAAAATCGAAATCCGGCTGTGCAAGATCGAGCAGGACAACTGCTGCACGGCTTGCTTCGGGAACTGCCTCAAGAAGAAGTGGCCGTGCCACTGCGCGCGAGAGACCGGCGGCGAGTTTGCGTACAACGAGGATGGCTGCGTCAAAAAGGAGCTTTTGAGGCAGGCCGTCCGGGAGACCCAGGGTGACGAGGCGTGCCGGAGAGTTACGTGCGAGAAAGAGTGTCCCATGGAGGTGGCGCGGGGCTCGACCGAGAAATGCCGAGGACACATCGTTCGCCGGTTCATCAAGGAGTGCTGGGTCAAGTGTACGTGCCACAAGAAGCTGTGTGGGAATCGAATCGTTCAGCAAGGAGTGAGATACAAGCTCGAGGTACTCTTCAGTTTTGGTTCTACGTGAACTTTGTTTCGGTTCTAAGTGAACTTTTGTTGTTCTTCGCAGGTGTTTTGGACTCCAACTGGAAAAGGATGGGGAGTGAGGACCACGGAAGATCTTCCCATGGGAGCGTTCGTCTGCGAGTATATTGGGGAGATACTCACGAACACGGAGCTCGACGAAAGGAACGAGGAGCGTTTTCTCAAGCAATCCAGGCATTTCTATCCAATCTATCTCGATTCCGACGTTTGCACCGAGCGGATTCTGGAAGACGACCACCTCTTGTGCCTCGACTGCACACACTATGGAAACGTTGCCAGGTTTATCAATCACAGGTACTGTCGTCTCTCGTTTTTTTGCAGCGGTCGATCTTTCGTATCAACGTTGTTTCCTCCAGGTGTGGAGATTCCAATCTCGTCGACATTCCTGTCGAAATCGAGTGTCCCGATCGACACTTCTACCATGCAAGTTTTTCAATCTCTTTTCGGTTTTCTCTTCGAGATTCTTTGCTCAGACTTGATCTTTAGATTGCGCTCTTCACCAAGCACGCTGTGAGTGCCATGGAAGAA
Source organism: Selaginella moellendorffii (assembly GCF_000143415.4). Classification (NCBI taxonomy): domain Eukaryota; kingdom Viridiplantae; phylum Streptophyta; class Lycopodiopsida; order Selaginellales; family Selaginellaceae; genus Selaginella; species Selaginella moellendorffii. Next base: position 2,260,966 of record NW_003314268.1, read on the forward strand.
CTTACATGGGTGAGTGAGAAAAAAAAGAAGAGAGAACTAATTTAACTTCTTTTAAACAGGACTATCAGCTCGACTTTGCGGACGAAAACCACCCCATCAAAGCTTTCAGGTGCAAGTGTGGCAGTCGAGAATGTAAAGACACTAGGGAGTAGAATATTCTTGCCCAATAAGAGAGCGCTGACGTGGCGAGCGCCGGCGCCACTAGGCTCTAGTGGCTCGCGCCCGCCATTGAATCAGCGTGCTTTTTAGAGCTAGTCAAACGCTTTTTTAAAGGGCCGTTGATCCTTCCACGGAATTTCATCCACGGTCGGAAGCTTCGACCTCTTTGAATCGCCATGGCCACATTCCGGAATGGAACCTCGTTCCGCGGATCGACGGCGCAGAGGACCGGTGTGCAAGGGGAGAGTTTTAAAATGGGTGCCGTGTGTTGTTCGCGCTCAAGGAAATTTCTTTAATCGATGGATTTCATATAAATAGGGCCGCGCCATCCCTTTGCTTAAGAGTGGGCGGAAGAAGAGAGAAGGCGCCGGTCTAGCGCCTAGGGTTTGAGCGAGCGATCGCAGCTGGGAGATGGCGTCTGTGCAGCTGTGCGCTGGAATCAGGTACCTTGATCGAGCGTTCGGTGTCTCGGGATTGCTGATCCCTTTATCTTGGCAGATCGTCTCACTCTCCCATGGATTTTGGAGCTCCCTGCTTGAGAGGGGCCAGCTTCTCGGCGTATTTCGCTCCCGGCTTGTCGAGTTTTCGATCGGTGGATGCCTCTTTGGCGCTGTGTCAAGCCTCGAATCGCTTCCTTACAATCAAGGCTGCCGCAAATGGGAGGATTTCCTCACACCAGAATGGCCGCCATTCAAGAACACGTCTGGATGATGGAAGCTCGACGAAATATTTCGACTTCTTGGTGATTGGGAGCGGTGTTGCTGGCCTTCGGTATGCGTTGGACGTTGCGAAGTTTGGATCGGTGGCTATCATCACCAAGTCGGAGCCACAGGAGAGCAATACGAGATATGCCCAAGGGGGAGTCAGTGCTGTTCTAGACCCGTCCGATTCAGTGGAGAATCATATGAGAGATACAATCGTGGCTGGGGCCTTTCTTTGTGACGAAGAAACAGTGGAGGTAAGTTCATCTTAGTTGCAATCAGCGTTTTGGTAGACACGTCGTTTCTACGAATGACAGGTAGTGTGCAGGGAGGGCCCCGAGCGTGTAAAAGAGCTCATGGCCTTTGGAGCTTCTTTTGATCATAGCGAAGATGGCCAGCTCCATCTTGCAAGAGAAGGTGGCCACTCGCATCACCGGATAGTTCACACCGCTGATATGACTGGGAGGGAGATTGAGCGTGCGTTGCTCACCGCTGTCAAAAACAATGCCTCCATCTCAATCTTTGAGCATCATTTTGCTCTGGACCTTCTCACACACGAGGTTTGTTGGTCAACTATTTCTTTGTACTGTGACTGAGACAACTTTACAGGATGGCAACACAATCACGTGTCACGGCTTGGATACTTTGAATGTCAGAACCAAAGAGGTGAGGAGTCTAGCGAGTTCTTTCATCCAAAGCTGATCACGCTCTGTTCAGGTGGTTCGATTTATTTCAGCTGTGACTCTGCTGGCCACCGGAGGCGCGGGTCACATTTATCCTAGTACTACCAATCCACTGGTAATCTAAATGCTGTACTCTTCACAACTTACGCGTTCTATGTCGCAGGTTGCAACCGGTGATGGAGTCGCTATGGGGCATCGTGCGCAGGCAGTGATTTCTAACATGGAGTATGTTTTTCTTCTTTGTCCTCAAATGTTCTCTAACCAGTCAAATCGCAGATTCGTGCAGTTCCATCCAACCGCCTTGGCTGACGACGGTCTACCAATCAAGCCAAAGTCACGTGAGAATGCTTTTCTCATTACCGAAGCTGTCCGAGGTGCAGGAGGAAAGCTCTTTAACATGGCCAGGGAAAGATTCATGCCTCTGTATGACGCCCGAGGGGAGTTGGCCCCGAGGGATGTGGTGGCTCGGAGCATCGACGATCAACTCAAGAAGAACAACGAGAAATTTGTCTACCTCGACATCAGCCACAAGCCTGCGGGCGAGGTTCTCGGCCACTTTCCAAACATCGCGCGGGAATGCTTGAAGTGTGGACTAGACATCACAAAGGAACCAATACCAGTCGTACCAGCCGCGCACTATATGTGCGGTGGAATCCAAACAGGATTGTCCGGTCAGACCTCCATAGAAGGATTGTACGCAGCAGGCGAGGTTACATGCACGGGCTTGCACGGGGCCAACAGGCTAGCAAGCAACTCTCTGCTGGAAGCGCTTGTGTTCGCTCAACGAGCCGTCAACCCGTCAAAAGATCACTTTCAACGGGTACAGGGATCGTACAGGGCAGTGGATGAGGCTCGTGAATGGACCCGTCCGCTGGAGTCGACAGCTATCCTCGAAGACAGTCAGATGGAAGAAATCAGAAAGTTCACGGCCGTTCAGAGAAAGTCGCTGCAGCAGATAATGTGGAACTTCGTAGGCATAGTGAGGTCCACGGAACGGCTGGAGATCGCACAGCGACGGCTGGAAGAGCTAGAAACTTCATGGCAGGATCATTTATTCAGGCACGGGTGGAAGCCAAACATGGTGGACCTGGAGGTCTGTGAGATGCGGAACTTGATATGTGTCGCTCGCGTCGTTGTTAGAAGTGCACTGTCAAGACGTGAGAGTCGGGGCCTACATTACACCACCGATTATCCAGACTTGGTGGAGAGCAGGAGGCTACCTACGGTCTTAATCCCGGCGTACTGGAACTCTGGGCTGGTGAACAGATTGAGTACGGGCTCTGTGTCTTCGAGAGCAGTAAAGACAACGCAAGAGTTCCAGCCGAAAACACCTGTTCAGGCTTGAAACTCTCTGGAAGGTCGTCAGTTACAGCAAGATGTGATACTTATTGCCGCGGGATGGGAGTGGTATGTCTGTCTGTAGATATTGACAATCAATTTGTTTTTGACACTGAGTTTCTATTCCAGGAGAAACTTTTGTCAATCACGATAAGTCATTGTTGTGTCAATCATCTGAATGAGCAAGAACACAAAGCAAGCAAGGTACTATCAAGTCTCCCTCCAGAGAATTTATGTAGATGGAATACACTGGAAGCTACAAATGGTCTGAAAATTGTGGTATTTTACTCCGTGCGACTAGCTGCGAGCTCTAGAGTTGCGATCAACTCCTCGGTGCTGGTATTGCTCGAGCTGAGCTGAATTAACGAAAAGAAAAATAGAGGTACGAAATCATATTCGTGATCAATATTACCTCAACAGTGAAGAAGAGAATGGCATGGCTTCCTAGAGTTGCAATGTTCGACTGGATCACCTGCGCTTGGCAGCTCTCGAGGGTCGCCAGAATTCGTAAGGCAAGTCCTGGACTTCGCATGCAAACCATCTTGATTATCGCTTGTCCTCCTATTGACTGTAGCTCAATGTCTGCAGGCTTCACCTGAACGCAAACTTCTTAAGCACGGCGTTAGTGATCAAGACGGAAGTAAATGCTTACGCTCAGGTTCTCTCCTTGATCTGCGTTTGACGACGTTGCTATTCTCCTCTCGGGATTTGTTTCTGCTGGCAGTGCTCGTCTCTTGTGACGGTGGGAAGTCTTGCTGTTGGCCGTCGACTGCAGCTCCTTGAGCTTCTTCTCCAGCTCAAGAACGTAGTTGATTGTCTCGCCAACGATGGACGCCTTGTCTTTCTGAGACGCGGGTAAAGCAACTGAGTAGATGTTCGTTAGAGAATAATTAGCTCACGGCTTTACCTTGGTTGACTTTGGCAGCAACGCTTTGAGCGCCGTGAACTTCTCGTTCATCTCCTCGCGCCTCTGCCTCTCGGCCAGGATGTGGTTCTCCCTCTGGAATTGCGTCCGGTGGGGCGTCTTCTCCGACCTCATGAGCTCGGCTTGGCACAGGGCCTGGTAAGCCAGCATCTCCTGCTTCGCCTGGGCCTCGTTGATCGAACCAAAGGGAGCGTCCTGCTCGCCTCCAAACTGGAGCTGTGGTTGCAAGAGCTGGTGTTGGTGGTGGGAACCGGGAGTGAAGATGCCGCTGCCGCTGCCCCCGTTTGGAACCGGCAGGAGCTCCTGGAACTCGTTCTTGAACGGCATTTGGTTGCAGCTCCGAAGATCCTCGTCGACAACAGAGACGGTGGCCGGGGATTCCCAGTACCTGTCCGACTTGGTGGGATCGAAGCCTCCTCCCTCGTCCTGCTGATAGACGGGAGGAAACGACGAGCTGGGTAACATCGTGAATTTCTTTCTTCTCTCTCTCTCTCCTTTCTCTCTAATCTTTTCCTCTTTCTCTCTTCTCTTTTTTGCTATAGAGCCGGCTCTGGATCCACAGGATCGCCCTCCGCGTCCATAGCCAAGGCCCACGAAGAACAGAAAGAGACGGGCTCGACACGAGCGGGTTATTTTGAATGGGGAATGATTCGGGCGCATATTCGCGGGGATTTTATGCGCGAAGACACGGGGACGACGACTGCACACGTCGTGCTGACGTCCCCATCTCCATGCAACTTTACCTCGTGACGACATTTTACTCCACTCTTCCGGTATGTGGCTTGTTTCCATTTGCTCGCTCAAATCCAGCAGGAATGTCCGCTTCTCCGATTTAGCTGTGCTCTTGGCTTGTGCAGATTTCAATAAGCTCGAAGAAGCAGTTTTTGTTATCCAAAACGAACAAAAAGTGAAAAGAGATGATAAGCGAGCGGCATGACGAAAGTGGAGATAGGTACGAAACTTTTTACGTACGTAAATCCAGTACCTCGTCACGCCTTTGTTCCCTGTTCCAGCCCCGCGGCGCTTTCAACGACCATCTTTCGCCCGCCACACGGGCCTTGACAGAAGACGTCGATGATTTGGGGCGGCGGAGCTGGAACTGGAGCTGTAGCTGGAGCCGGGGCTGAGACGAGCGACGGAGAAGTCGGGCTCGTAGCTGGAGACGAAGAACCCGGGCCTGTAGACAGCAGCGACGACGAATCGCTCGAAGTGGACGACAGGCTTTTGATAGCGGCATCGGAGATATCAGAACTTCCAAAGCTTCCGCTGCTGGATTCGCCACCACCACCACCACCCCCGATCAACCCGTGCTCCGCCTCGCCATCCTCGTCCTCGTCATACTTGAGCTGCAAGATGAGCCTGCCTTTCGTCCGGATGGGCCGGAACATGAGCTGCTTGGGGACCTTGAGCTCCTGGAGCACGAACCGGCCGTGACTCCTGATCGGGTGAAGCGCCACCAGCGGCATCTGGCACGGGAACTGCGACGGCCCCTTCCTCGCCAGCGATGGCAGCGGTGGAGGAAAGATCCTCACGACGCGTCGGCACTCCACTTCCTCGTCGTCCTCCACCTCCAGAGATGATGTTCCAGCAGCACCGCCGCTACTACTTTCCACTGCTCTTCTCCGCAAGAAGCTCGAGTCCTCTCGGTGGTGGTGGTGGTGGTGGTAGACGCTCGGCGAGGAAGAAGTTCCCGTGAGTTTATCCTTGGCCTTTGTGTTATATGATCCCAGTGACTCCACGACTAGTCCTGTTCTATCCTCGTCCCCCCCTCGCTTTTTTACGAGCACGTCCTTTTCACTCGACCTACTTGCGGGCTTTAAACCACCAAAGCTTTCCACAACGCTGGCTGCATTGACCGGCGGCGTGAAAATTTTCATGCTCTCTGGAAGAGGCTCCAAAGGCATAGCGTTAGCGATACCCACTCTCTTCCCTCCAACTAGGACTACGCTAACTCTTCCTCTCCGAAATAAATAGAAAGAGCCATCTCTTGGTCTCCTCCCAGCGCGATCTATCCCCCCTCGAGAGAAAATCACTGCGATCTATCTCTCTCCCTCCTTTCTTGCTTCCCTCACTCAACAAAGAGCTGCGACACTCACCGGCTCGATCGGCGACGGAAAGATCGCTCCTTCTCCATTGAAATCCCAGGCGCCCGACCCACATTCCTCGCGGCGCTCGCAATCTGGCACAAGAAGTCGATATTTCAGGATTGCGGGATTGCGATCCATGCACGGCGGCCACACGAAGAAAGATTCAAGCAAGAAGAAGGAAAAAAGGCAAGCAAGGAAGAACACAACTGGCTGTGACCGCTGGAATTGGCGAATCACGACACACCACCAGTCAATGCAAGATTCTTTTGGCCTCGAGCGAGCGCATACCGTCATTGCTCGCTGGCCGCCGCGCTAAAACCTAACGCCAGCAATTGATCCGCTCGAGTGCGATCCCGCCATGGATCGATCGAGCAATCCGGCGCCTCGGGAAAAATCTCCACGATTCACGCAAAGAAGGGCACTTGGTTGTCTGGAAAGGAAACTGTGAGCCCTTGGATACGTTGGCCGCGTTTAGATGCAGCAAACGGCTGCGGCGCTGCCACGTACCACGTCACAAAGCCTATATGATGAAAAGAATTCGGGGCTTACTATAGGATTCCGTTGTAGTCTAGTCGGTCAGGATACTCGGCTCTCACCCGAGAGACCCGGGTTCAATTCCCGGCAACGGAAGTTTTGTAAGTTTAATTATTTTTTCTTAAACTCCCGCCACTACACAATCCAATAAGCTCCGAATTTCAACGAGCAAAAATTGCTTTTAGATTATTATTATTTATTATTTGATTGATAATAACATAAGTATGCTTTGTTTCTAGTTAATAGTAACAAGCACAAGAACAATTTCCAACACAATTACAAACAACATATGGATCAGGACAATAATATGGAGAGCATTCACGACCCACTCTTAAAGGATGTAAAACTCCACCCTAGGGGAGCTTGCTTGCTGGAATAATACTTGGGATTGCATCTCTAGACCCTGCAACAAGAGAAAAATCATCAAGAAATCACTATATTATATTGAAGTTCTGAAGAAACAAAGATTTTCACATTGCTAAATACTGGCATTGTTTTTTGTGTAACTTTAATTTGTTTTATTTTGTGCTTTATGCCTTTAACTATAATCTAAGGCTCTCCACACATAAATTTCCACAAGCCTCTACTCGAAACTCTTCCTCGACAACCGTGCTGTGAATGCCTTAGAGAAATGCCCGGACATGCCCGATGTGCCACAACATCGTGTCGTGGAATTCCTTGACGATGGGGTACGTGCGGGAGGGGTGCTAGGTAAACGCTAGAACCTATTTCGCGGCTCTCATGAGAATTCCAAGAACAAGGAACATCAAGAGCTATATCCTAGAGAAGGGAATGGAATAAGATCACGGGCTCAAAGGTCACTGAATAGCTCCTACCTTTGTGGGGAATGCTTTGGTGAATTTGTATGCCAAGTGTGGAAGCAGCAAATCTCTCTTCGTTCAAGAGCTACTTCTTCTTTTTGTCTTTCTTGGTCTCCTTTCTTCTCACTTTCTCGTCAGCGTATCGGATGCCTTTGCCTTTGTATGGCTCGGGCTTTCGCTTGGATCGAACGAGCGCCGCAAAGTTTCCGAGGAGCACATTGTCGCGCCCCGAGACTGTGATCTTGGTGTTCTCCTCCACCACCGCCGTGATCCCGTCGGGGATGGCCACCACCTCGGGCATTTTGAAGCCGATGTTGAGCAGCAGCTTGTTTCCCTGCACCACCGCTCGGTAGCCAACTCCGACCATGATCAGCTTCTTCTCGAATCCCTGTGAAACTCCCACCACCATGTTGCTCAGCAGCTGCCTGGAGAAATCAAAGAGAGAAAAATCAAAGATCGATGAAAAACAAGGAAACTAAACTCTGAGAAACCACAACTCAAAACTACGAGGGAGAGAAAGTAATGCACACTGGAACAAACCAAACTAGAAGAAGAAAGGAAAAGAATGAGAATGTCGAGCTTACCGTGACAAACCGTGCATGGCTCGAGATTTCTTCGTCTCCATCACTCTCTTGAGGATGAGAGTATCGTTCTCCAGCGTGATGCGAACCTCGTCGCGGAACGTCCACGACAAGCTCCCCAGCGGGCCCGTGACTTCCACAAGCTGTCCATCGATTTTCACAGTGACTCCCTTTGGAACAGGCACTGGCTTCCTTCCGATCTTGGACTCCTTCTCCAGGATCAGCGGATACTCTCGCTTGCCACCGAGGATAGCTTGCCGAAGCCCACTGCGATCCTAGAAAACATCTCCATCAGATTTTTCCTGGAGCGATCAAAGTGTTTCGTCTTTCACCTCTTTCGCAGGTAGCGCAAGCCCAGCTTGTTCATCAGCTTCTTCCCTTCCAGCAGGCTGCAAAAATCCTCCACAAGGGCGCGGAGGGTCCAGTTCGTGGAGGAGTGGAACATTGCGCTGGCGAAGACGAGCTCCGGCGATCTACCATCCTCTGCTGGGGCTGCCGAAGATTCTTCCGATTTACCTGGCATTTCAATTGCGTCTGTGGGCGCAGTGCACATTGGGCGCACTGGGAACGCGTGCCGCGCCCATAATCTCCTGCGCAAGCACGCGCGCAACGCCATAGCCATAAACCCTAAAACCCGAGGGTTTTATCATTTGTATTTGTATTTTGTTTAGTTTTCGTTAATTATAATTTAAACATGACCTAAGCTAAGTAGGGCAAAACCTAGGGCAATGCACTTATCCCACTTGCCCAAGCGTTACCGCAGTTTATCTGTTTAAATAGTGTGGTGAATAAACAGTGGTTAACCTGTTGGGTTGTAGAGTATGCATCTGATGACCCGTCTGTGTGTCTCGAAGTCTAAGTCATATTCCGATCCAATAGGTTTTTGTAAGAAACGTATACTTTTGTTTCGAGAGCTGCTTATTTCCGCCTCCTTATCTGCTCTTGGCACGCATTGCAACTCAAGGTTTTGATGATCCAAAGGAGTACATTTTGTACATGGGCGCCGTGCATGTATCGCTTCTGTAAGGTACGAGAAAACTCTCCAGTTGAGAGTTGCCACGTGGTTTTGTACATGTCTTCTAGAGATATTTCTTTGGTCCCGATCTTGTCAAAACCAGAAGTCTAGCAGAATTCGTATTAAACTTTTTGTAGTTTCATTGCGCTGCCAATTTTTGGAGCAGGTGCCATTGCCGTCACAAATTACCCGATCGATGACAATTTCAAGTACATGATTTTGTCATTGCAATTCCAATGTGCAGCGCGGTTTACTTCCACAGCGAAGAAGAAAAAAAAAAAAAAAACAGAGAAACTTTTAGCTGGTCACCCGACATTCATTTTGTCACCGCTAGAATCGCGAGAGCTAAGCCTTCAAAACTTAAGTTTCTTCTGCCTGTGCTTCTCCTTTTTCAGCCTTCCTCTGCTCTTGCTCCTCTTCTTGATCGATTTCTTGGGCTTGAGAGACGACGACGCCATCATGTCCGTCTCCATTGCGCCACTGCCGCTCTTCTCCTGTTCCTCCACTTTCTCTTCTTCTATCTCTGCGGGAGAGAAACAAAACCCCAGAAATCCCCAGCTGTGAGCACAAGAGCTACAAAATGCGGTATAGACTCACCCATGGCGCTGCTCTCGCGGCGGCGCACCTCCACCTTGGGCGCCGCCATGGCCGCCTCGAGCGCCGCCTGCTTCTCTAGCTCCTTCTTCTCGAAGTGCGGCTCTGCAATCTCCCGCTTGATCGTCCTCAGTCGCATCTTGCGCTTGGATCGCAGCGACTTGGCCATCGCTCCAAAATTTAGGGCTTTTCGGGAAATTCTAGGGCATTTGGATCTCTTAGTTGTATAACAATTTGTTTTACTTTGCAGTATAAGTAATCACTTACCCCTAGCTATGCTTGGAATAGTTCTTCACGCGAATGCTCTGCCGGGCGGACGAATCATCGCCAATTCTCGTCGATTTCCAGTCGCCACGGCCTCGCTGGGCCAGCGACTGGAGAGATTTCCCGACGATTCAAGCAGCTCCAGGTCTGCCAAGAGAGAGGATCCAGCGCCATGGCGTAGAACAAACAAAGAGGGCCACGAGAGCGAGTGTGGCTCCATTCTCATTTGCGTCTGGAACATCCCTCTCACTGTGAAGCGCCGCGAGTTTAACTTCCTCATGGCGCGCCTCCCGGGCGTGGAGCGCTGGGACTTCGTCTCGAGGGGGCCATCCCAGCAATCGGTGGGCTACGCTTACTGCGAGTGTCCCACCATGGAGGACGCCGAAGAGACGATGTGGCTCGTCCGGAGCTTCCGCGTCGCCAACACCAAGCTCCGAGCCAACCTCTTCGATCCCAGCCGGGTCGACTGGTCCTTCTCGCCTGGAAAAATCCGAGCTTCTCGCCAGCGGCGCGAGAACCAAGAGAACTCGGAGGTGCTCGAGCAGCCTGATCCTGGGAAGCTACAGAGAACATCACCTGGGAAGAAAAATGTCGTGAGGAGGAAGAAGCCGCCACCTCCTACGAGAGCTTTTACTCGTGAGAGGCCACCGAGTAGGAGACTGCTGCTAGGATACGCAAATTCTCGGCCTGTTGTTGTGAATGGTCACGAGGAGACTGGTCAGTGAACAAAATTGGTTCCTAGCAAGCAGCGAAATATAAGTTTGCTACTTCCCCAGCCTCACAACGATGCTCTCGCCATCGTTTGCCGTCATGAGAATCTCTAAGTCGCTGAGGTGAAGCGCGTTAGTGTACTTGCAGGGTATTTGTTTTTCGCTGGCTTCTACCGGCTGCCATTTGGTAAAACCGGGCGAAACATCCACCAAATGCCTGAAAGCAGAGCTTTTTGAGTGGAAAAGATTTCCAGCTTTGAAGAAAGCTTACACTTTGATATGGTCAATTTCTGGTTTGAGTCCAGTTACGAGTTTGCGGGAGGCTGCAAGAAGGAAGAATAGATTGTCAGACGAGAGACAAAGAAAAGGAAACTTCTACCTGGGATTTCGGCACCATCGTCAACGAGACCAAGGATACCCTGCGATGAAAATTTGCCAGTTTGTTTTATGCAAGAAGGATGATCGGTTACCTTCAGCTGCTTGTAGGTGGACTCAAGGTCGTCGTTCACTAAGACATGATCAAAGAGAAAAGGGTCTTTACCGAGCTCAAGCTCTCGCTTTGCGTTTTGAAGCCGCTTCATTACTTGTTCCTCTGTCTCCGTTCCCCTGGGAAACACTCTCAAAGTATGAGCTCACACGAAAACTTAAAAACCATTTTACCTCCCGCGAAGACGCTTTTCCAGCTCTTCAAAAGATGGGGGCAATATGAAGATAAATAATGCTTCCATCGAGCTCTGTCGCACAGACTTAGCTCCCTGTACATCAATGTCCAGGATGCATCGCTGCCAGAGAAACTCAGAGTTAAAACAAATCACCAAAACTAGAGCTTTAAGTAGGAGAAGTCCAACCTTTCCTCCATCAGAGACTGCTTCAACCGCTGAAATGCTAGTGCCATACATGTTCCCGTGCACGTTGGCGTGCTCCAGAAACATCCCCTCGTTGACAGCAAGCTCCATGCTATCACGGCTTGTGAAATGGTAGTGTACACCATCAAGTTCTTTCTCTCGCGGCTTTCTTGTTGTGTGACTGACTGAGAATCCAAACTTGTCCGGGAACTCTTGCATTAGCTTCGCTATCAGAGTTCCTTTGCCAACGCCGGACGGACCACAGATGACGACAGGCAGTGTGTCGCGTCTGGCTTTACCCCAAGAAATTACTTCCTCCCCAGCTCGTCCGTGTGGTGTACCGATCTGCAAGCAAGCGATAGATCATGAACAGGACACTTCTGGTCATTACGTACCTTTAGAAGCCAGTTATCCTTGTCATCGTAAACAAGTAGCCTGTCCTTTTCCAGTGTCAGACACGAGAACCCATCCCGTGGACAGGGCGGGGTTCCTAAAATCTTTGGAGCAGTCCATCGATTGTTGATGGTGTCCAATAAATAAACGTCAGTCGAAAGCTCGTTGTCACCGAGCAAAACCTGACACAAACTCACGATAAAGATCAGAGCTACAACTCCAAACTCTTACAATCTTTTCACCGGCAGTTGCAGCTGCTACAACTTCTGATGCCTCCGCAGAGCGTCCAGATACATTTTTCGTGCACCACTTGCGCTCCACCGTGTCGAACTTGAGTAGCGTGGCACCCTGAAACATTTCCAGCCTGAAGCACATGAAATGCAAGCTTCGGAAGCTCTATCAAAATGCAGTAGCATTCTTGCTCACCTTGCCAGAGCTCGAAGTTCTCTCGATCATGTAGATGGAAGATCCAGCTCCTAGAGAAGACAAAAAAGAAGTCAGCAAATTTACGATGAGACACTTCTCGAAAGAAGAACCTGCAAGTAAAAACTCTTGTTGTCTACTTGTCAACGCTTTCCTAGCGAGCTCGTTCTCAAAAAGAAAAGGAACTTTGTTCCAGCTTTCTAGATTGCTGTCCAGTTCAAACACTTCCAGATCCTTGTTCTCTTCATTTCTACCAATGGCATACACCTAAAAAAGGCAAAAAGAGAAAGAATGACAAAATCAGAGAAGAAAATATCAAGCGCATCGAAATTTGGAGCCTAAACTTCACCATAGAGATCCTCGCGGAGTTGTCTGTGATGCCAACCAGGCCGTGGCGGAATCGCAATGGAAGAGGCCCACTCTCGGCGACTCTGTGCCAATTGTACCTCATCGCGGAAAAGCTCCAAGGGTCACAGACCTCGAAACCCGAAACCCTGGCAGGGATCACGAGGCGAGATCGCCAATCGCCCGGATCGATCGCGCGGCCCGGCAAGATCGAAGGAGGACAATGCGCGGGAGCTGGATCCAACGCAGGCGATCGAGCGCCGCGTCGGTGGCCCGCAAATCGAATCACACCCTATTCTACCACTCACGCCGCGTACTGCGCCTCCTTTCCCACACAGTTTCCTCCATTCAACGAAACACGAGGAATATACTTGTTAGGCGAAAGTAACATTCCAAGCATATTCGGTGGGCAAATGCCCCAACTGGGCATTTGAAAATCCATCGCTGGATGATCTTGCGCGGCGGCATGGGCGACGCGATGGATCAATCGATGGATCGATCGCCTCCTCCTCTTGGCGAGATCCACTTCTCTTTCTTGCAGGTACTGCTGGAATTAGGGTTCTCCAATTCACTCGGAGGATGGGCATATTGGTCCTTCCGGCGTGTCACAGCTTCTACGCCAGGGTTCCCGATGCGCTGCTGGACGAATGCAATCCTTCGCCCAGCTGCTCGGGCAGGGCGCCAATCTCCCGTGGCGCTGGATTGAGGAACGCATTCAGCCGGAGAGGGAGGAGGACGAGAAGACTAGGTTTTGTGCTGCATTGCAGCGGCTTTTCACCAGATTCGCCGAGCAATGGCGATGGCGATGGCGATGGCGAGGAGGAGGAACAAGAATCCAAGGCGGATGAGAACGCTCCCGGGTTCTGGGAGAGCGAGGAGAACAAGAAGAAGCTGGATGAAATCCAGCAAATGCAAGAGCTCGTGGCGGAGGCCGAGAGGCTGGAAAAGGAATTGGAGGGCGACACGAAAGAGAGAGCTGCAAAGTTCCAAGAGGAGCTCGCTCGTGTAAGTCATTCTCAGATTTTATTTGTAAGGATGTTTGATTTTTCTATGGTTCTTCTCCAGAGAGCTAAAGAACAGGCCCAGCAGCGAAAGCAAGCTGCGGTGATGTTTGATCTTGGACAACGAGCTTATGGCAAAGGAAGCTATGGCAAAGCAGTGGAATTTCTGGAAGCTGCATTGACAAACGTTCCCAAGGCATCCAACCTTGGAGGCGAGGTAAATCTCCTTTGGCTTTGTTTCTTCAAGCTAAACTTTCTTCCGCGAACTTTGGAAGCTTGTTCTTGCGTGAACTTTCGTGAACTTTGGAACTAACTTTCGGGAACTCTTTTAAGACAGATCCAAATCTGGCTGGCAATGGCATACGAGGCTCACAATCGTCATGACGACTGCATTAGCCTCTACAAGCGGCTCGAGAGCTCTCATCCCAACAAGGCGATCCGGAGACAAGCTGCTGATCTCCGCTACATTCTCGAAGCACCCAAGCTCAAAATCTCCAGCAATGAGCGAGTGACAATCCCCCTGATTGATGCGTACTCTCAAAGGTTTGGCCACTCTTTCTTCCTCGTTACTGATGAATGATCCTTGGCAGCTCGCAAAAAACTTGGAGCCAGATGGCCCGAGAGCGTAAGCAGCGCCTGGCGAGCAGCAGCGGCAAAAAGTCCCAAAAAAAATCGGAGGATTGGATCGAGTGGAATCCTCCGAAATGGGAGAAGAGCCCATACTTCTGGGTGGCTGTCACAGTGTGGTTGACACTGGCGGGGATTTCACTCATGTTCCAAGATTAAGTTTTCTCGTTGTAGCTTAAGTCCTGTCAAAAAAATTATCTTTCAAGCTTAAGAAGAGGAATGATCGAAGAAAAACAGCTATTAGCAAAAAGTTACCACACAAAATTCAAAATACAAAGCCTCTTTTGTTGTTTGGATCGTTTTCTTCTCACTCTGCTTCCGCCTGCTCGGGCGCACCTCCGTTTTCATCCGCAGCCGCGGCCGCCATGATCTCGTCGAACTGTGCAGACTTTGTGAGAACGATTTCCATCTGTGACAAAATCGCAGAGAGAAGAGAGAAAAGAAGAAGTTTTAGCCTGAGAAACAAGCACAAAATTCCATACCTTCGCTTTCTGGACTGATCGTCCCCGAGTTTCATCGCCTATGTCGATGGTGGAGGTCGATATTCCTGAAAGAGCGTCGTTTGAATAACACACCGAGGAGGAAGTAAGGAAAAGGTTAAAGAGGAATTTACTCTTCTCCACGGCGAGACCATTGTTCTTGAGAATTTCCACCACGGTGACCACTGTAGCGATTGCTGCAAACACAAGGAAACAAAACGATTTAGAATCAAGAAAAAAAAGAGGGTACGAGAGAACATACCCATTCCCAGGGCCGAGAGCTCAACCTCATTGTATTGCTGCATAAATCTCTGCCAGGAACAAGAATTTCCCATCGCATTGGAGCGCTAAATCGCGAGGAAGCGAGACAAAGAGCGAGAAATCTGTGTACCTTTGCGAGATTGACATAGAAGAAGAGCGGCTTCTTGGTATTGGACACCTGAATCCGGTTCTTCTTCGCGGATTCCACGCCATTGGCGTCAATCGCGACTTGCGCCATGCCTGGAGGATCACTTGCTACCTGCGAGGCCGAGCATTGATCCCAGAGGGAAACGAAACGAGCGCCATTGCGGTCGCGAAGAGATGGACTCACCGGCAAATCTCCCAAATTTTAGGGCAACAATCCCAAAACTTTTTTATTTTACAGGAAGAACAGCTAAAGCGTGTTTTCTTGCTTCTCTCTCGGCCACCATACTTGCGTGTGTTTCTCGTTCTTTGGCTCCCTTCGTGCCACTCTCGTAGTTCACCCACATCTTTGCCACTTTCTTCCTGGAAAAAAAATGAGAACAAAATGTGAGTACCAAGAATTTTATTTTCTAGTGATCTTACTTGACAGGAACCCGAGGTTCCACGAGTCCTCGCCGCTGCAAGCTCTTGTATCTCTCTCGAAGCAAAGAGTAGCATCCCTGGCGTCGATAGAAAATTTAGTCCCACTACAGTTTGCAACAATTACCTTTAGTTTTCGCAATGATCCAGTGACTTCCTCGGAAAGCAGGACTTTCACGGAGTCTGGCTTGAACCTGTCAAAGAGATTTTAGCGAGTGCTACTGCTGGAGAAGAAAGCTTTCATTCAAGGGACTTACTTGTGCTTTCCCAGTCGCGGTGGACAATTGGCTTGCCGTTCCTTCTTTGAAACCATGCGTCGAGTCCATATCTTTTTTTTCTCTTCATCCTCGACTTGGATGGCTTCCTTGATTTCTGGAAGTCTGAGAACAAGAACAAACTTAAAAAGACAGATCTAAACTTGCATTTTAAAAACCTGTTTATCTCCTCCATTAACTTGGCCTGCTCCTTTCTCATGGCTTCCTGCTTCAGCATCTCTTTCTTCCTTGCTTTCTTGTTAAGATCAGTCCTCGTGAGTTTCTTGACTTTGATCGCCCTGAAAAATATCAATGTTTGAGCAAGAAAAATCTGTATTTTCTCAACCTGGAAACAGCATCTTCATCCTCTTGAATAGTGTCTCCATCGTTATCGTCCTGATCAGCTTCAATGAAATACATGTCCTCTTCATCGATTACGCTGCCAGGGACTTGCAAAGGTATTGGTTCGGGTTCCAATTCTTTCTTATAGACTTGTTGCATTTCTTGAGCAACAGCTGCACCTAATGCTTCCTAATACACAAAACCGAACTTAAAAAATAAAAATAAAAAATTAAGGAAGAGTGATATCAACCTGATGATCCTCATAGGTAGGATTGAAAGAACATCCGGGCGCATCGATCTCCACTGCTGGAGTATTTGGTAAAGCTGTGTTTCCGAAACGAGCCAAATGCTGCGATGTATACACACAAGACTAAGTAAAAGCTTCACATTGTTATGAAAGAGCTACACACCTTCGCCCATTTGGATTTGATAGCTTCATCCTCTGCCATATCAATCAAGACGTCAAAACAAGCTAACAAAGAGAAACCAAGTTACCTTCCCAGAGATCAAAGGGACCATTTTGTTTTGCTGCATCTTTTCCTGCCTAAGAGTAAACTTCATTCTATCAAGTGTTTACTGTAGGAAAAAGAACTGACTTCGCTACGAGGAACCTTGTTGCGTTTTTGAGGACGCTTTGCTAAATCCCTATCTTTGAGCTTGCGCTTGTTCGATGCTGGAAGCGCTGGCACCAGCGAGCTTCTCTGGAGCACGCTGTCACAGTGCAAAACTTTGCCCCTGTGCCGATCGATCTTCCTTCGCACGCTCTCATCTACACAAGGCTTCGAGAAGCAAAATGCGGCATAATCCCCGAGCTATTACCTCCCGATTTGTCGACAAAGAAGAGAGAATCGTTGGAAACAGAGCCGAGAAGAGCGCCGCCGCTACGCTCCTCGCGCCCAGACCGCTCAACAAGCTCTTCTAGATCGTTCGTGGGGATGTTACGCCGCCACGCCTTCTTCCCCTTCCTCGACGTCTTTGCCTTGCCCATTCTTCCGCACAACCCTAAACCCTAGAGAAACGAATATCCTTACAGTCATCTCAATTACTTTTAAGTCCTTGGCATTGACACAGTTAATAATGGTTTTAGTGTTTGTTCTATGTGGCTATCACATGTCCCTCATGACCCCTTGATCCCGGCTCGATTCCCAGCAAGCAAAACCAGAATTTGAGGAATTCCTAGACCTTTTTTAAATTCGTAGCTTTGTGGGCCGCAGGATTTAACCAATGACAGCCGTCGGATGGTAAATGGTAAAAGGTTTTTTGTTTTAAATGGGTATAAAAGGAGCGATAAAGCTTGGGTTAGGGTTTCTGATGAGCGATCGCCCCAGCAAGAAACAGAGGAGGGCGCCGTCGTCGTCACAAGAAATCGCGGCGCCGATCGCAGCGGCGCCAGTCGATGATGATGTCGAGTACATCGAGGCGGAGGAGGGTAATTCCGGTGTTTTCATCGGTGTTGCGTCTCTAATTCCTGCTCTTGTTCGCAGAAGAGCCAGAAGAGAACACGAAACAAAAGGATTTCAGCGCGCTCGAGCTGAAATCGGACCATGACAGGCGGCCGATCCTTGTCGGCTGCGATGGTCGAATTTTTCTCGAGACTTTCTCCCCGCTCTACAAGCAAGCTTACGATTTTCTCATTGCGGTTGCGGAGCCAGTGTGCAGGTGAATTGTTTTTCTTTTCATCCTTTGTCAGCCTGCGCGAGTGAGCGAACGAACTTTTTCTTTGTGATTTCTTTAGGCCAGAGCATATGCACGAGTACAGCCTCACTCCACATTCTCTCTACGCTGCCGTATCGTTTGGTTTGGAAACGTCCGCCGTGATCACCGTGCTCGAGCGCCTGTCCAAGGCCAAGTTGCCATCGACAGTGTTGGATTTCATCCGGAAAGCAACTCTCAATTGTGGCAAAGCCAAGCTCGTTCTTCAAAAAAATCGCTACTTTATTGAGTCGCCGAATGACGAGGTACATGCTTAACGTTCAGCCTTCAGGCACTCTCATCTTTTTCGTAAACGGCTGCTGCTACAGATATTTAAGAAATTCTTGAACGACCCTGTTATCGCCCGAGCGAGGATATTCAACACGACTCAGGTGAGCTAGATTCTTGGCCTGTATCAGAATGGCTCAGGAAATTCAAAGTCGCAGATATCTGTTTCTGCCGAGAGCCTACCGACAGACTTGGAGTCTCTGACGGGTGAAGTAGCGGAGGAGCGAAAAGTTCACTCTTTTGAAATCGATCCAGATCAGGTGAGGTTGTTTCTGCTCATGACAAAATCTCACGATGTGCCGTCCATTTGCAGGTGGAGCTTGTAAAACAGCGCTGCCTGTCACCTGATTTAAGTTATCCATTGCTTGAAGAATACGACTTTAGAAATGATACGGTACTCAAAACTTCATTCTCCTTTTGCATTTGATGCTAACTTTTGCGCTTCCAGGTAAATCCTGAGTTGAGTATCGAGCTCAAACCTCAGGCTCAACCTCGGCCGTATCAAGAAAAGAGCCTGAGCAAGATGTTTGGAAATGGTGCACAGAAGTTTTGAAATTCTTTTTTGCCCGGTATTGATCTGTCTTTTGTAGGTCGTGCGAGGTCGGGAATAATTGTTCTTCCTTGTGGAGCTGGTAAATCACTCGTTGGAGTATCTGCAGCATGCCGCATTCGGAGAAGCTGTCTCTGCTTGGCCACTAACGCCGTGTCCGTGGATCAATGGGCGTTTCAGTTCAAGCTCTGGTCGACCATTCGTGACGATCAGATTTGCAGATTCACATCAGACAGCAAAGACAAATTCAAAGGAAACGCATGCGTTATTGTTACCACTTACAATATGGTCGCTTTCAAGGGAAAGAGATCGGAAGAGTCTGAGAAAGTGATTGAGCTCATAAGAAGCCGTGAATGGGGCTTGCTTCTTATGGACGAGGTAGAGTTGAAATCCATCTTTTGCAAGGATTGCTAATATTTCGTATAGGTGCATGTCGTGCCAGCTCATATGTTTCGAAAAGTGATTAGCATCACCAAGTCGCACTGCAAGCTTGGACTAACTGGTTTGCGCATAGCTTATCTTACTGTGAATCTCACCTGAGTGTTTTTCTTTCAGCCACTCTTGTGAGAGAGGACGAGCGTATTACTGATTTGAACTTTCTGATTGGTCCAAAACTTTACGAAGCAAACTGGCTAGACCTCGTGAAAAATGGCTACATTGCCAACGTTCAGTGCGCGGAGGTCTGGTGTCCCATGACGAAAGAGTTTTATGCAGAGTATCTGAAGAAGGAAAACAAGAAACAGCAGGTAAGACGCTTCAGTTTTTTGTATGTTTTTAAAATTGTAGCTGTGTAACTGGCAGGCCTTATACGTCATGAACCCAAACAAGTTTCGAGCTTGCGAGTTTCTTGTTCGCTTTCATGAGCAGCAGCGCGGTGACAAGATTATAGTTTTCTCTGATAATCTTTTTGCACTGCGAGAGTATGCTACTAAACTGAAGAAGCCTTTCATATACGGTCCTACGAGGTACTATATCAAACATTTTCCAAGCCTGAGTTTGTGGTGTTCCTTTCCAGTCATCAAGAGCGGACAAAGATTCTATACGCCTTTAAGCACAGTCTTGATGTGAACACCGTATTTCTGTCAAAGGTTTTTATTTAAATGATCGATTTGCATGGCCGGTTTATTACATTTTTTTGACAGGTTGGAGACAATTCAATCGACATACCAGAGGCAAATGTGATCATCCAAATATCATCACATGCTGGTTCTAGACGGCAGGAAGCACAGCGGCTGGGGCGAATTTTAAGAGCAAAGGTTTTCCTTCTATTTCTTTTTTGCTTTACTTTTCAACGTCATGTTATGGTCAGGGAAAACCATGTGACCGAGTAAGAGGTGGCTCGGAAGAGTACAATGCTTTCTTTTACTCCTTGGTCTCGACAGATACACAGGTGAGACTTAGCTTTTCCTGACAGCATGCAACTGAGCTCTTGGCATTGCAGGAGATGTATTATTCATCTAAGAGGCAGCAGTTTCTCATCGACCAGGGATATAGTTTCAAGGTTAGAAGATCCACCTTACATTGTACTCTTGGTTCATCATGGTTAGGATATGCAGGTGCTTACAAATTTGCCACCATCTGATAGTGGCACAGATTTGAGCTACAGTAACCTACAAGATCAAATGGATCTATTGTTAAAGGTATGGTTTCAGGTGGACAAACGTAGAAACTGATTGAATGCAACAGGTTTTAAATGCGGGAGAAGATGCCGCTGGTGTCGAGAAACTGGAACACGATGCAGATGATATTGCCAACTTGAAAATTCGTCGCACAGCTGGGTCCATGAGCGCGATGTCTGGTGCCAAAGGTAGATTGTATACAGAATTCAGGTAAGCCGAATCAAATAGCCTGTGTTTTATTTCATTGGTGGTGGTGGTGGTGCTAATAGTGGACGAGGCAAACCGCGCGACCCTAACAAGCGACATAATCTGTTCAAAACCAGATACAAATAGGAGGGAAACGATTCAGCTCATCGCACACCTCGTCCATGCACACGCCAGAGCAAGTTCGTGTCGCCTTTTTTCGTGTCTGGGAGGTGACGAATCTGGAAACAAAACCGTGCTTGTCAGATCCAGCCTGCAGTCTGCTTTGTATTGTTAGGAGCAAGTCATTTGGATCTCAAGCAGTAAGTCTATTGTGCTGTCCAGAGTTTCCTGGTTGGCTCGAAAGAGATTCTAGCATCTAAAATAGGATCTTTATATACTGAATTGCGAGTTTAGTTAATGCATTTTATGTTAAATAAGAGGTCAAGTGAATGTAGTACATGTTAAAGTTTTTTCAGAAACATGCTTTTAAATAATGTAATGGGATTTTGGTAGCCATTGGATTAGTTTTAATTTAAACTTTTTGCTCCTATATATAAGTTAGTGTTTTTGGGCTAATTGATATACATATTTCATATATTTTCTTTCTATATTCCATGCACTCATATTGGTGGAGATGAAGGGTAGTTTTAATTGTCCCTGAGGAGTGTTAAGATTTGGGATTTTGATTTTGATTTAGCTTTTGAATTATCTAGATCTTTTTTTTCTTATTATTTTTCTTAATTTCTTTTGTGCTCTTTTTTTTTCATTCATCTTTATGGTAAAGCAGTAGCCTTCTCCTCTTTTGACTCTAGAGTAATAATTGGTGCACTTAATCAATGTTATGTGGTTGTAATTGAATAATCAGATTTAATTGATACCAACATTTATAGTGCATGGTACAACTTCTTTTTCTTTTGCTACCAATCCTCGCATTCAATTGGAGTTCTTTTGTAGGCATTTTGGGGATGACATGTACTATTGGTTCGATCACTTCACAGTGATTGCCATATATCATTCTAGGGATGATGCTCAACATTTGCATGAATTTCGACATGTTTCCAAGGGACGGCACTATAGTGGTATAATAGTTTGAGTGTAGCCATTTGTGAGAATTGAAATATTCTCCTAGACGTTTTCAAATGCGCATTTGGACATGCCAATGATTGTGATAATGCCTTCTAACAATTGCATCATCTTCATCAAGGGCTATCTAAGTCAATGATGCAATTTGATATTCACTTTCGAAGCTTTGTGCAGAGTCAAATATGTCAAAGCAAATCAAGTTAGTTAACACTTCATTAAGATTTGGCAGGCTTGTGCATGCACTTGCTCCAACCACCATTGATAATGCCTTTCGTTTGGCACAATGTTATGAGACATTGCATTTTCCACTTCTTGTTAGCTCCACTTCTTGTGGCAGAGCATATTAGACATAGTGCGACTTGTCCCCACCAAGAAAAGATCCCTTACTGTCATAAATAATATTAATGGGATAATTTCATTTCAATAGAGGTTGATGCTATTGTTGCCCAAGTTCAAGGATTAGGATGAAGACGTCGCCATGGCCGTGATGTCCATTGCTAAGCATATGATGAAGTTAGTCACACTTATTGGTATTGTTGGTGTTTTCCGAATTAGTGACTTCCATTTCCTAAATAGAGACTTTGGCATCAACAATGTCTCGTTAGTGTTGTTGCAGTGGAAGAAGAATCAAGCAAGTAATAAAGGGATTTTGCGTGAATAAATTAGTGACCCTTCCATCTTTCTTTTAGGAGTATTATCAAGAAGTTCACTCGACATTAATTCATTTAATATTTACTTTCCAAACTTATTTTTATACTGAGAGGTCTCTTATTATTCACTTTATGTTGATTGATACAGGCTTAAATTTATCTTTTATTGCTCAGCCTGTTACCATACGTTGCCGTCTATATTTGCATTGTGCGGCAGAGCCATTTCATTCTTTATGGTAATGGTTGTATACATGCATGTGCACAAGATAAGGCAGACATTATTGTGTGTGTAGGCAATATTAAGCTTAAGTTGCAGTTATTGCAAGTGGTGCCAAATTAAATTTTTGACCTCATCCTTAATATGGATTGGTTACGGCACAATGATGCCAAGTGTGACTTTAAAGTTTCTCCCCTTTATCTTATACTTTTTAATATTTTTTTCATTCCTTTCACTTTTATACTTTTTCATCCATTTACTTTTACTTTTGCTTCCATCACTTTTGTCTCTTTACTTCCTCCTAAATTTCTATCTTATTCCTATTTTTCTTTTTTCAATCCCTCCGATAGTCTTTGTGTTGTAGTAGTTGACCAGACTCATAAAGGAGTATGCTGATCTTTTTGATTTTGACCTATTATCTGGGGCTAAAATTGCAATATATCATTTTATTCCAACTAGGGATGCTCATTTAATCAAGATTCTTATTTAGCGGAAGTCATCCAAAGAAATCAAGATTTTATATGCAAACATTAATGAAATGTTGCAAAAGGGAGTTATTTAGATGTTGTGGAGTCCTTGGGCATGTGAACCTTATTTTGTGGCGAAGCTTAATGAGAGTATTCGTTTTTGCATTAACTATTGTCTGTTAAATAAAGTAACGATCCCGAATGTGTACCCTTTTCCTCACACTATTGATCTCTTGAATTGTCTGGGGAGAAGTCGTTAATTTACCAAGTTAAATCTTTCTTCTAGGTATTGGTAAATATTGATAGGCAAAAAAGATATTCTTAAAATTGTTTTTTATATACCATTTGGTTTGTACGAGTTTTTGGTGATGTTATTTAGTTTGAACAATGCTCCAACAGCGATGATGGATGAAGTTCTTTACGATATGCTATAGGTGATTGCTAACTTTATTAATGATGTCTTAATCCACTTGGATGGGATATTGGAATAACACATTTGTGATATTTGTAAAATGTTAGATTGGCTACAGGAAGTTAGTTTAAAACTGAAGTGGTCGAAGTGTGTGTTTGAGTACTAAGAACATGACTTATCTTGGGTACCATATTTCTCGTGAGGGTTTGCAAGTTGATCCTGACAAACTTTTAGCTGTTCTAATGTTCTTTACTTTGAAGTGTGTGAATGATTTATTACACTTCCTAGGTAAAATGCAGTATCTCAGTCATTTTGTTGATCATCTTTTTTATTGCACTACACCGTTGCAAACATTGCTGAAGTTATCAATATCATCTTTCATCTGGTCTATAGACTGTGAGTGGGAGTTTACAGATCTCAAAGAGCTATTGACGACTCCTTCAATTTTAGCCTATACTCAACTTTTCATTTTGTTTGTGGATGCTTATGATATCAATCTTGGAGATTTTTTGATGCAAGAGAGCTTGAGTGTGTTTGGTTAGCGCTATCCCATTGTATATATCAACCATACATTACAATCAATAGAGGTGAATTACTCCACAACAAAGAAAAAGTGTTTAGCAGCATTTTGGGGTTTTAAGAAATTTCATGTATATCTACATTATTCTTGGACATTATTATAAGTTGATCATGCTATAATTACTTCATTATTGAAATAGAAGAACTTGGTTAGACGTACTATTTGGTGGGCTTTGAAACTTCAAATATATGATTTTGATGTTGTTCATCGCTTGGGAGTTCTATGGCTGATGTTGATGCCTTTTTTTGAACTTCTCTTCCTTTTTCACTCTCTCCTCATGTATTTTACAAACCTGTTGTTCCAACATTTATGGATTTTTTTGATAAAGATTCCATATCATCAGTAGTTGCTATACTTGACGTTCAATGTCCACAAGGTGCAAAACAGGATTTACCTTCTCTTGACGAAGTTTGTGAGGCTTAAAAGATTTAGTTGTGGATTCGAAGGCTTCATGATGGGTTTAAGAATTTTGCATCACTTACTGATGATTTGCCATTTTTGGCATTTACATTCTCAATATCACCTTAAGGATGGTCTTCTTTATTTTGTGGAGACAAATCCTAATAATCATTTACAGCTGATAGTGCTTTAAATCTTTATTCTATGCTTTCTCCATGTCTACTATGATTCTCCTATTCTAAGTGGGTATATGGGACAATATCGTGTGACCGAAAAGTTGTACAAGTCTTTTTATTAGCTAGAAATGCAATGTGATGTTATTCAATATGTGTGTAACTGCGTTTGGTGCTAAACTCATAATACTCCCTCTTGTGTTGCGAAAGAAAGGTTGAAGTTAATTGTAATTTTCTGTCCATTTGAGTTAGTGGTGTTTAATTTGATGGGACCTTTTCCACGACCGACTATTGACAACGAGTATGTCATCATTGCTTTTAACTACTTGATTTGTTAGGTGGAAGTTAGTGTTTTTGCTTACGAGTTTGCAACTATTGTTGGATACTTCTTCCTCAATTGAGTGGTGTTTAAACATTCCTGTTTAGAGCAGATTCTTTCGGATAATAATCTTATATTTATGGTTAAGGCATTTCACGTTTGACATTTCAATTATACGCCACACTTTCACGAGTGCTTATCATACACAATTAAACGATTTGGTGGAATGACTTTTTTGGACCTTTAAAGGGATGATCGCAAAGTACATGAACTTTCAGTATTCGAATTGGGATAGTTATTTGCCGTCTCTTCAGTATGTATATGTCATAAGGCAAAGTTCTATTCATGTTTCACCATATAAACTCTTATATGGTTATGATCCAGTACTACCAATGGAGTTTGATTTACCTTTATAATTGTTGCAAGCTGCCGACGCTAGGTCATGGGATTAGTATTTGATGAGCATTCTTCCACTTGTCTGAGCAAAATTTGCCAAACACCTGGGCCATGTACAAGTGGGATAACAACAGTGCTACAACTCTTATTATCATCCATCTATAAAGTATAAAGTGGATGACTTGATATTAGTTTATTTTCCCCATCTTACAGTATATTGTTTATTTAAAGGGCTCCTTACTTAGTGGAAAGGTCCATATCAAGTGTAGTGGCAAGTTGGACTATAAATTTATAAGGTTCAGCATGACATTTAACAAATTGATCCTCCAAAAATTGTGCATGTGCAATGCTTAAAACACTTTTTACAAAGGGATTAAGAACAATTAACATCATCTATAAATCCATCGATACCTCCTTTTAATGTTCTTCTAGATCCCGACCCATTCACAAGAGAACCCTGATAGTCTTTTATCATTCTGAGAGGAGAGGGCAATATAAGGTTCAAGTGTATAGTTACAATGCTGTATACTAATATTAGCATAATAGGATTTTGGTATCCATTGGATTGATTTCAATCTAAACCATATGTTCATGTATATAAGCTAGAATTTTTTGGCTAATTGATATGCACATTTCTTCTATTCTTTTTCCATATTCCATGCACTCACATTTATTTATTTATTTGCAATTATTTAAAAATATTAAAACTAAATTAGCATTTTTTCTAGTTTTTATGAGAAAAGAAAATTAATGCTTAATTCTATATAAATAACACCTTTTTGAGGGATACAAAAATACAAATGGTTATTCAAAAAATTAAAATATAATAAATAACATATGCTGATACAACTATAGTGTTTAGTGTTATTAATTCCTAAAAATACTTGAATAGATTATATTTTACTATTTCCCCTTGTCTACCCTTGAGATAATTTTTCAAAGTTGAAAAATGCAAAGCAAAATAATTAAGAAAAGAAAATATGTAATGTACTTCTTAAAACAATTACAATATTTATTTTATATTCACAATTAATAATTTTATAGAATAATTTAAAGAAAAAATCTAGAAGGTTTTTAAAAATTAAAAATTAAAAAATTTATAATCATTTTTTGAAGGGAAGAAATATAACAAGTGCAATGAAAGTTTTTAAAAAGAATCATGATATGGAATAAGTAATTAATAAGGATAGTAGAGTCTTGATGTTGCCCCGTAAACATGGAAATTATTTTATTTCACTACAGTTTTTAAAGTTTTCATTTGAATAGTTTAAAAGTTTTTATATAGTTAAATATATTTATATTCATACTAAGTAAGAATAATAAATAAGTTATTTTATATTAAATAAAAACATAAAAACATTAAATATTATTAATTTTTACTCTATATGATTACATTTTCAATAATTTTAATAAACTTATTAAATAAATTACAAATATAATTTTACTTGTTAGTTAAAAAGTGAGGGAAATAAATCTTCTAGATTTTAAAAAATCCTATTTTTTCTAGAGTTTTCTTGTATGAAATGTTTTTTGGAAAGTGTAAACTTTTATAACTAAAGTCAAGGAAAATTATAAAGAGGCTAAATTATTTAGAAAATTTACATGATTTTACTTAATATTTTTGTACTAAAACATAAAAACTTTCATCTTTCATTTACTTTCTACTTGGGTTAACAAAACCTAATACTAAAAAGAAGTTGTCTAAAATTTAAAATTTAAAATATTTATATAATATGTCCCATGCAAATATTATAATGCACTTTATTTGTTATAATAACAACAAAAATTGTGATTGTGTGAATATTCAAGTTTTTATGCAATTTAAAAAACATTAATTAACACATCTTTGAATAAAAATTACTCCAATTGCTATATATAGGAGTGTTTTATAAACATGCAAAAGATTAAAGGAAAGGGTGGATTCACCCCAATTAAGTGTGATTACTTTGTATGGGTGAAATTTATTCATACCATACCAAACAGATTGCCATGAACTCAAATCACAAATCCCTATCTTGTTGCATTTCGTTTTCATCCTTTTACGATCCCAACATTGTTCCACTGTGTATCCAACTGCATGGAGTCATGGTGAGATCATCAATGACCTTTCTTGCTGGCTCCAAGGAATTCTCGAAATAAGATCAACACCACCAGGATGAGGGCCACTCCAAGGATATCGTCATGCACCTTGCTTCTTCTGTGTATCCAGATTTACAATGCCTGCTGCGAGCAAACCCAAAGATGTGAGTGACAGATTAATGCTTTAAAGATTTCTTATATACTATTATGTTTCCAAAACTTAACAACCCTTCTAGAAGCTCGAATGCTGCGCTTGCTCCAGAGCTTGCAGAACTATTGCGGTCTGCTCGCTAATCTCCCTCGCTAGAATCTCTTGTACGATGCTCGAGACGCTGGTGCCACTGTCGCTGCTGCCGCCGCAGCCCATACCGCTCCTCTGCTTGAGCTTTGCAACCAGCAAACTCTGGACGGCGCTCGCACTCACCAGATCCCTCGAGCTTTGGGATGCGCTGTTGCCCCTCCACGGCTTCTTCGCCGAGAGGAGCTCCTCCTCGATGTACTCGACGCCGCCGAGCAAGCTTCTCGTCGGTGTATACGTCTGCCACGGACTTCCACAGCAGCCCCGGCCACAGTGGCTCGACAAATCCCCTCGGTACCATGCTGGAGACGTAGCACTGGACGCCGAAACTAGCCGCTCTTCTTCGGCGTCGTCCGCCTGAGTTCCATTGCTGGACGCCACGAGAAAGTGATCCCCTGGAGCTGATCTGAAGGAGCCGAAGCCGCTGCCATAGCTGAGCATCTTGTCGCTAAACATGGCCACCTCTTCCAGCCCCTCGGTGTCTTCTAGTGACTGAGCACACCGCATTGCTTCCTCTTGGAGCTTGAGGGTGTCTTTGCGTGCTTGCTCCTTGGCGCCATCTTCGTCCTCGGACAAATACTGGCCTTCGTCATAAGAGAAGAGTGTTGTGGTTCTGTCCATTTCTTGATCAGCTAGCTCGGTTTCCTGGGCCGGAAGTGTCGAGTTCCAGATGTTGGGCCTTGCACTAACTGGTATTACCATTCTCCCCTGTGAAAGAAACAAGAAACCTTAAGTGTTTGATGACAAGTACATAAAAACACAGAGAATTGTGGACCCTCACGCCAAAAACGAGAAAGTTACATCCAGAATCATACGAACAGAAGAGAAATACTGGTTGAAACTGTCAAAGGAAGAGAAAAGCACAGAGACACGGAAAAAAAAACTCTATGAAAGTGGATAAGCAAAAGCAGAACAAAATGAAAGTAAAGCCACATTCTAAGAACGCTAAAGGAACAGGGTTTCAAAAATCCAGAGCAAGCAACAGCGCCGCTAGAAAACCTCAGAACTAGCGCTTACCTCACTGTTCTCGCCGATCAGTACCTCGAAATCCAACACATTCTTCCAGAATCACAACACTTTGACCGAAAACGCTCGAATCCAGCAAATCGCTCGCTGCCGTCCCGCCTCCTGGGAGCCTGGATTCGCCGGCCCGCGCGCGAAATATTTGACCTAGCGCTCGCCTCAATTCCCAGCAATGCGATGTCCCCTGTATTGCTGGGATTTGAACGGCCACGATGCGCCACAGCATAAACTTCTATTTCTCCAGCGTTTTAGGGTTCTTTCCACAATGTGATGAGACGCTGCCGCTGGCGAGGGAAGGAGGGCAATGTGGTAACCGGTAAGCGCCATTTCGCGTCGGATGCGTCGATTCCTAGCTCTGGATGTGGATATTTTGATGGAGACGATCGCAAGAGGAGTTTAGAATCTCAGGTAGCTCGACTGGAGCAAGAGCCCGGGGCGGACAAGTCTCTCTACGCCTCGCTGCTGCAATCCTGTAGGCTGCTGTCGATCGGGAGGCGGATCCATCGCCTGATCGCTCAGCGATGGCTGGGCGGCGATATTTTTCTCGCGAATCATCTGGTAAACATGTACAGCAGGTGCCAGAGCGTCCAGGAAGCGGTCCAGGTCTTCGAGAAGATCTCTTGCAAGAACGTTTTCTCGTGGAATATCATGATCACGGCTTACGTCTTCAATTCCCAGCCGGTGAAAGCTCTTCAGATTTTCAAGAGGATGGATCTGGAAGGAGTGAAGCCAAATGTTGTGACGTTTGTTGGAGCGGTGGGCGCTTGCTCGGGCATTGGAGAGCTGAGTGAAGGGAGAACGATTCACTCGCGAGTTCTTGCCGAAGTACGTCAACTTACTGTTGTTTTGAGCACCTCGCTAATCACCATGTATGGTAAATGCAGTGGCCTGGAGGATGCCCGGCGCGTCTTTGACGGGATGGAGAAGAGGAACGACGTCTCGTGGAACGCGATGATCAGTGCTTACGCCCAGCAGGGGTGTGGAAGTGAGGCGCTGGAGCTGTTTTGGAGGATGGAGTTTGAGCCAACCGAAGTTACGCTCGTGAGTGCTCTCGACGCTTGTGCATGCGTGGGTGACTTAGCTCAAGGTAAGAGAATCCATTCTCGTATTACTAGCTCAAGTCTCTCACACATTGTCGACACTGCTCTTGTGAACATGTACGCGAAGTGTGGCAGCCTTGGCGATGCCCGGAGCGTTTTCGGCAGAATGGAGAAAGAGGATGTTGTCTCGTGGACAGCCATGATCGCGGCATGTGTCCAGCACGGTGAGAGTCTGGATGCTCTGGAACTGTACTGGAGGATGGAACAGGAGGGGATCAAGCCGGACAAGATCGTGTTTGTCAGCCTTATCGACGCTTGCTCTTGCCTGGGTGATCTCAGACAAGGCATGGGGGTGCATGAGAGGCTTCACGCCGGTGGATTCGACATAGACAACTCGATAGCAAGTGGGCTCGTCAACATGTACAGGAAGTGTGGAAGTCTGACTGGGGCAAGAAGCGTCTTTAACAAGATGGACCGGAACGACTTACTGTCCTGGAACGCTCTGATAGCCGGATATGCAGAACAGGGGGACAGTCACGAGGCTCTACAGGTTTTCAGGTGGATGGCTTGCGAAGGTGTGAAGCCCGATGGAGTCACTTTCAACAGCATCTTTGGTGCATTTTCATCGGCCAGGTTTCTTTGCGAGGGGAAAGCGGTCCATGCCCGGAGTGCTGCTTGCGGCATTGATGTCCAGACGGTGGGAATCTCGTTAGTTAAGATGTACGGCCAGTGCGGGAGCCTGGATGATGCAAAGGCTGTGTTTTACAAGCTAGCGAGCAAGGATGTAGTCGCCTGGAGTGCTCTCATAGGTGCACATACCCAGCATGGGCATGGCTTACAGGCGCTTCAACTTTACCAGGGGATGAAGGAAGAGGGTGTGAAGCCGAATGATATCACATTTATCACCCTGCTGGATGCCTGTGCGAGTACGGGGCAGCTATCCGCGGGCTTGGAGATTCATGCTGAGATTGTTGCTGCTGGACTCGAGTCCGTGGGTTTTGTGGCCACCGCTCTGGTCAACATGTATGGCAAATGTGGACAGCTCTCCACTGCCAGGGATATCTTTGACAGGATACAGCCACGAGACGTTGTTTCCTGCACGGCCATGATCTCCGCATATGTTCTTCATGCCTGTCACCGGGAAGCGCTAGAATTGTATTTCAGACTGGAGCCAGAAGGGATGAAGTCTGACAGGGTCACGTACTTGAGCGTTCTCGAGGCTTGTTCAAGCCTGACGGCTCTGGAACAGGGAAGGGCCGTTCATGCGAGCATCGTCTCTAGGGGCTTGGACTCTGATACGGGACTCAAAAATTCGCTCATCAATTTATATGGCAAATGCGGGAGCCTGAAAGACGCAGAAAGCCTCTTTGACTGCATGCGCTGCAGAGACCTGGTCACCTGGAACAGCATGATCACGACTTACTCACACCACGGCCGCGACGAGATCTCGCTCGAGGTGTTTATGCAGATGAAGCTGGATGGCATCCAGCCAAACGATGTCACGTTCGTCAGCATGCTCTTCGTTTGCAGCCACGCCGGGTTGTTTGAGGATGGCTGCAAGTGCTTTGGCTCCATCACCGCGGACTACTCCATGGAACTTACGGTGGACCACTACAACTGCGTCATCGATCTGCTTGGCCGGGCAGGCAACCTGGACGAAGCTGAAAATCTCGTCGCCAACTTGCCCGAGCCTTGCTCAGTGGACTGGATGACACTGCTGGGGGCGTGCAGGATCCACGGTGACGCTGATCGGGCACTGCGTACGGCCCAACGTGTCGCGGAGCTGGATCCTGACAGTTTGGCTGGAAAGGTGTTGCTATCAAACATCTATGCAACAGCACGAGATTGGGATGATAAAGGAGAAATCTTTACGTAAATCTAGCCAGGAGGGTGGGGGGAGGGGAGCCACGCACGAGAGCTCAGGTACTGACGACGCAGTTTTTCGCTTTTCTAACCGAAAATGCGTCTCTTGTTGTAGGTGGAGAGGAACCACCGCTCCCGATTTTTAATTTCGCTCCCGGCTCAGCAGCCACGACAAGATGTTTGAGATGCTCTTTGTTTTGTATTTTTCTCGCGACTCACAAGGAGCAGTTGATCAGATCGGATCGGACAGGAGACATACATTTGTGTCTTCAAATACAAAAGAAGGAAAGAGGTCCAAGGGGGGAGAGAGCAAAGCAGGAGCCAGCAGCGGCACAGCGGCCAGCTACTTTACTTGTTCGTTCATCCAATCTGGAAAGAGCAGCACCGCCATGGCCACCGGTCTCGAGTAATACTCAAGTAAACTTTGCTTCACTCTTTCTCGTCCTTGACCCCGTTGCGTGTCTTTGTTAGGAGGCGATTCAACGCCTTGTAAAAATTCGGAATGGAAGACCTCGGAAGCGGTCTCTTTAAACACCAGTACATGCAGCATCAGCAGCAGCGGCAGCGGCAGCAGTAGTGGTGGCAGGGGCAGAGTCATGTACGTACCCGGACCGACCGACTTATAACTGGACAGTTTTACGCAACCATCGCTGTGAAGTAAGGAATTCAACGCTTCCGATTCAAGGAAAGGCTGATCCCGCTGTAAGAGGAAAAGAAAAACAAAACAACGATGGCAAGGAATCGACTCTTTTTAAGGTACACTGGCTCAAAGGTGGATGAAGGTAGGAGTATGACAACTCTTTTTCTTGCTTGCCTTGCTTCTCATCTTTTTTCTATACATCATGACGGCATTAGTATGTTACATGATTGCATCAATACATGGTCTCATCTAGGAGCTCTCTCTCTCTCTCTCTCTCTCTCTCTAGTCTAACAAGACGGTTTTTTTTTTTTTTTTGCTCTTTTGGTTTCTTCTTTTTTTTCCAGTTTTCCTCTTGCAGCAGTGGCTGGTGTGAGTAGTTTAGGAGCAACGAGGGTGGAACTGTACCCATTCGAAACGACCAGACAGGGGAACGTCGTTGAAAACATCAAAATTGTACCTGCGTTGCGGAGAGCAAGCACGCACGTCAAGCACAACCGAACACGTAAACAGAAAAGAACCAAGTAAGAGCGGCAGCCAGGCAACAGAAAATGGGGGGGGGGGCGAGCTTACTTGTCTACAAAACGCTTGCTGCTGTCATCCTTCTCCTCCACTCCCGCAAAGAACTCCTCGATCTCGTCGCGGGTCGGGGCGCTGGCTGCCACACGGTGACGCCATGCTGGGCCGCAATCAGCACCCGAGCGTGGCCTCCTCGCCGTAAGCCTGGAACCGGACGAACAAGGCTGCGGCTTTAATTCCACGACACTGGCCGGTACCGAAGCGCCATCTTGGCAAGAGACGCTCGACGTTTGGCTACAGAGAAAAGACGAGAAAACACCGCGAAAACTTTGAGAACCGAAAGAACCAACCGCGAGTAAAGCGAAAACAAAACAAAAAAACTTACGAGCTGGTGGCATACCTCGCAAATAAGACAATGGTGTTGTCACCGCAGCAACTGGAGGGCTCTACCTGCGAAATTAAAGCTCCCGTGAGACACACATACACAGCCTCGATCAGGAGAGAAAAAAACAAACGATCGAATTGACAGGCAAGCCTTCGCTCATCAATTGGCTCGTTTCTCCCGGCCTTGTCAAACAAACCAAGGAAAGAAAGCAACGCAAGCAAAGCAAAGCAAATCACCGGAGAAGAGGAACCACGAAACAAAACTCCAAGAACGAGAGAGAGAGAGAGAGAGAGAGAGCTCACCTCTTTGGTGGTGATGGTGGTGCTCGCTTCCGGGGTGCTGTTGTCCACCAACGAGCTGCTGCGAAGATCGATTGCCTCGGCCGCTTCTTCCACTCGAGGATGATCCATCAAAGTCGCTGTTTTGTCGTACGAGAAAGACGCCGAATTGCTCCGGGAATGAGCCACGCCAATTGGAACGATCCTGCTCCTCAGGCATGAATCGCTGTGGGACTCCCGCAAGTGTGGCGAGGAATTGGAGCTAGATCTCTTCGCCCGCCCGAGCTCTTCGTCTTCTTCTTCTTCTTCGTCTTCTTCTTCCTCGACGACCACCATAGCTTTGCGACTTTCCTGGACAGAGGAACTGTCCACCGTCATCGTTGGCTCCTCGCAAGGATCGTGGAGTTCTTCTTTCTGCGAATTCTCTTGATCCGGCCGTGGATTCCATGCCTCCTGGCCACCGGAGTCGTCCTCTTTCTTCATGGAGCTCACGGATTTGCAAGCGGCACTCTTCGTAGCGCGAGTTCTCACTCCCAGGCACCCCTCGAGCACTGCAACGTCGGCCCTTCTCCGCTTGCGCAAGAATTTTCCCATGCTCGACCGCCACTCGCCGGATCTAGAGCCAGGCTGAGGGAATTGGTGGTCTTCGAGAAGGCTAGCAATAGAGAGCACGCTCGAAAACTATGGCGCCGAGCAAAAGAACGAAATCGAGGAGAGCTTTTCTCTGTTCGTAGCCTTTTCTCCTACACAGCTAGCGGAAGAAACAGTGAGAAAAGGTGGATTTGGAGAGCTTGGGAAAAGATCGAATTGTCGCCTGGGAAGAGAGAAATGTGAGATCAAAGTAGCACGAACGAGCGAACAGAGCAACGAGGAGAGTCGAGACGAGCGAGAAATTTTTTCGTGCCGTGGCAGCTTTGCTCTCTCCCTCGTCGTCGTCAATTCTCCTCACTCTTGGCTCTGCGACAAAGCCGCCTTGGCTGTTTCTCAAAATTTGCCTGCCCACGCCTCGCAGAATTCAGCCGATCCCCAGAAACTCACGAGACACGCCTCGAATTCCACACCCCCACCTCGCCAAAAATTCTCCTTTCCCTCCCTGGATCAAGAACGAGCTCGATCCAAAACCCTGGAGTGATTTAGCGCCTCCACCTGCCAAAGATTTCCTACGGGAAACACCACACCCCGAGAGATCGCAACGCCGTTCGCTGATCTTCCGTAACAGCCACGGAAGAACGAAAGCGCTCCCCCGTCGCGAAATCCCTCCGTTTTCCACAGCGCCCGATATCCCGGATCGCGATCGAAATTCGGCGGCGCCGCGAGAGATCTGGAGCGCCTGGACCGTCGAGAATGGCGAAGAAGCTCCGCGAGGCTACGCCACCACTGCCGCGATCCCCATCGCTATCGCCATAGCCGGGAGGGACGAACTCCGTTAATTCGAAAAAGAGCCAAGACAAAAACGGAAACACTACACAATAAAGCTGCTTTGCGTAAGCTCGAATTAAACTGCCGCAAAGTGCGGGCATCGGACGGTCCGCATGCCATCCACCCCGTTTTACCTTTCACCCGTGAGATCTAACCGATGTCCATCTCCACAAATGGAGGAATGGAAGAAACCGGAGGGAGTTCCAATGCGTAACTTCTACGTAGACATTCTTTGCTTAGCTTAATCCCCCGGGTCGTTCTCAAGCTATATTGACATTCTTTTTGACTGCTGGATAAATTTAGCGGCCGTCCACGTGTTATCGGTCAGTATATCTTCCATCGTGGATGGCGACCGGACCATGTGAACAAAGAGATTGTGGCGCTATATTAGCGTATGGCGTCGACTACACTCCTTTTTTGCCAGCGGTGGCGGGGAATCTACCATGCCGACGGCGGTGAATATTCCACTGCGTGGGGACCCCACCCCCACAGGGAAAGGCTGCCATTTGTTTGTGGAGGACAGGGCGATTTCCGTGTGGTTTCTTACAAGCGATCGCCTGCGCCTGGGAAGAGGGTGCATTTCAATTTCACCCTGATGTTTTTTAAAGTTTTCCATCACTGGCATGTCACAGCGATCTGATCACAAGAATACAAACACCATGCATCCGTCAATCATGTGCACCTGCATATAATTTACAATAACAATTGATAACGGAGCTAATAAATATGGATAAGTATCCAAATGTATCCTATGATTGTCAAGAAGCACTTCGATCTGTTCCTATTGTCACAATACTTAGCTATAAGATTGCGTTTACAATCCATTGTATTGTACGCGACTGAAGAGTTATTCTACGTTAGCTAGCCAGATTTTTTAGGTCAAACTGCTGCATCCACCAACTTTAAAGGTGGATAGCTGGCCACCCAACCAAAAAGCAAATCTGACCGTTCAAACGTTCAAATCGAACCGTTGCTCAGTGCATGTGAGTGACATCAACCAGCAAAAGCCCACTAGAGTTTGAAGTGAGAGTTTAAAGTGGGAGTAGCTAGAAGAAAAAGAATCCGGGGCATTTTTGGAATCGCCCGAATATTTCTTCGTATGAACTTTCAGGCAATGATCTCTGGCATTCATGAATCATGAATCGTAATCCCGGCCATTGGTATTCAATTAATTTGCTGATTCTGTTGTTGATGTCGCGGAGGAGATCCACGGATCCGGTTTTTTATAAGTTTAAATGCAAACATTGCAATGCAACGCTGCTGGCTGCAAAAGTTTAACTCGTACTCTTTGTCCGCATGTGAGGGGTCTTTAGGGTGGCGGAACGTTAAAATCTTTGTGGCGCAAATAAATATCGTATAAAACACGTGCCCGTAATACGTATCCGAATAATCTCCATGTTGTTGGAGCAACATGCGATGAACAGTCGATTAGATATGCTACAAACCTTTTATATATAAATCTAGGGTTTGCACATGGGGGGGGCATTTGTTTTCTGGCTTGCCACTTGCAAAAGAAAGTGACGCTGGGGAATCGAAGAATCCTTCATGGATGGAAGATGCCCGTGGAATCGCGAGGAATCCGGACGAACAACATGACGCAAGACAAAGAGAGCGTACCAAGGAGGAACCAAGTTTGCTAATGATTTGGAATCAATTTAGGTAGTACTTGCCTTTGCCATCCCTCTTGTTATATTCGCCAGGAAAGCTCTCCCTTGTGGACACTCGAACCCCCAACCTCCTGGGTGGAATTTTACTGGGCTAAAGCTCGCAGTTTTACCAGTGAGTTGAGTTCTTGCGCACGAGGCGATGGCAGAGGTCAAAACCTGGGGGTAAACTCGTGCATGAGCTTGTTAACCCGCCAGTGCTACATAGATCATCTAAATCTAGTGACAACGCTAAATCTTCCCCACGCTGTTTTGTCCGCGGCGCCTGCACTGCTCTGGTCAGTGGTACCACGCTCAGCCAAATTCTTTTTAAAGCCTCTACATTTGTCAGCGGCCAGCAACCCGATCGGACACACGAGCAAAAGTGCCGCCTCGCAGCACAGGCCATTTAAAATATGCAAGAAACAAAAAATATAAAAAATATAAAAATTGTTGGAATCTCTCGCTTATTAAGCAAGGTCACTCTAAAATCATGCTCCACCTCTTTCGCTTCAATGAAACACGCGCGCGCGCCAAACGTATGGCGCGCCAATGCGTCCGTTGCTTGCGACGGGATTGATTACTTTAAAAAGTTTCCCAGCTTCCAGGGGAAACTTATGGATCCCAGCTTCCAGGGAAAACTTATGGAACTTTAGTTCTTCTTCGGGGATGGAGCTCAGATCTTCGGGTTGGATCTTCGTCCTGCCGCTGCTTCTAATCCTCGTGTTTACGTGCTTGGAAGGAACTTCACAGCGCACCGTGGCGGCCGCGAGCGATCGGGCACCGTGTTCCAACGAGAGGATGATTCCCGTGGCTGTGTTTTGCTTGCCTCTGATGGTTCCAAACGCGAGCAACTACAGGGAAGCCTTGCCTTTCTGCTGTCGATCCATGGCAAGCCTCAGCCCTGACTGCCTGTGCCTTGTCCTCACCACCAGAGTTCCTTGGCTTAACCCCGACTTACTGCTGAGCTTGCCAAATCTCTGTCAATTGTCTCTCAGCGACTGCAACCTCTAGTACAAAAGAAAAAAAAATCAATCCCAAAGCATTGTTTGGAGAAAGTTTTGCACTTACTTGGTAGCTGGAAACTGGGATCCATGATCATGATCGCTGACTGTGATCGCAACACCTTCCATCAAAGAAAATAAAAAACCTGCCAAATATCAAGATCCAAGCTTGCTTGCCTTGAGCGTTTTTTTACTAGCATCGTCGAAGGTTATTGCTCTGGAGATTTGCCTTGGATGTGTCTGTCAAGAAAGGCCTGCGCAGCGTTTCGGAAACGTACATTGACACATTCCAGCGCTGCGTAAGCTTTCATAGTCTCGATAACTGGAGGAGTTAAGATCTCTGGTAGAAACGAAAGAAGCTTGCGTTAAGCCGATGGAAGTTTCAGATTTGAGGCTCACCTTTTTCTGTCGAAGGCGTGCAGAGGTAGTATAGAGAAACGATCGCAGACAAGACCTGTTTTGGTTCTGGATTGGATTAAAAAACGCAGAAATAGAACGGTTTCGTCACTTCACCGTGTTCTCTACGTGGCTTGAGAGGCATGCAACGATCAAAGGAATGCCTTCGCAAGAAATGATCATCGAAGCGATTTGAGAGTCTGCGCAAACACGCTCTTTCTTGTTCGGTTTCCTTCAAAGCAGAAAGAGAAACGAAGCTCAGCTCACCAGGGGAGCAGTTGCAAATTCCACCGATCGCAAACTCAACCAATCTTTCGTTCGGTTCCGTCAAGCAATCCAAGAAAAGCTCCACAATATTGAGCTGCAAACAAAGTCCAAGAAACAGAATAAGAGAGATCCAGGGAACACACACTTTACCTCTCGAAAGTAGTCATAGTTGAATGGATCATACGCAAAATTCGCTAGATGGGCCACGATTTGCTCCTTGGAGCCTGAAACGCAATGTGTATCCACAGTCTCATTATCTCAAATCTGACTCTTACCCTTCCCTCCTTGGAATCGCGTCACAAGATCCTGGAAAACACGAGATCAAGAACCAATCGCTCCACATTGTCGATGTTCTAACCTGCAAGTACTGCCGCCGCGGAGTGCCATACCTTCCTTGGCGCTGCTTCTGCCGTTGAGCATCGGTAAACATAATTTAGGGTTTATCATAAAGCCCTCCTTGTTTGAAACGCTCCTGTCCTCTTTGTTTGCTAGGGCTGTGGATCCGGGAGCTCGGGCGCCGGCGACGAATGTAGGTGAGTTTCTTGATCCGCCCGGTATCGTGCCGATTCTTACCTCGGAAGCTGCCAATCGCGTCGCGGCCGGACGCGATCGGCTCCTTCTGATGTAAAAATCGGCGAGCTGGAGCTGGAGGGCTCGTTGGTTCACAGATTTCGTGAGTTTTCCCCTTAAAATCTTCACCAAAGTTGTCTTAGTTCTACTGCAGGACCATGGAGCCTCTCGATCGTAGAAGGCAGCCGGCTAAGAGGGTGTGCTACGAGAATAAAACACGGAGAAGGCATGGCGGCTGCAAGCGTGAACGAGAGCGAGATCCAGAGGAAGAAGGGGGACGAGAAAAACGAGCTTACCTTGAGAAGGACGCCGATGGAAGGAACGTTCTCAAGTTTGGGATACGTGTGCCGGCTGCTAGAGGAGGTGCTGATCCTGTCACGGAGCCGTCCACGCAGAATGGATCTGCTGGGAAAGCTGGCAAGGAAAAAGTTTGCGTGGAACAAGCTAGAGCTTATCAGCTGGAAGTTCTAAGTCAGGCCGAGGAGGGAAACACGATTGCTTTTCTTGAGACTGGCGCTGGGAAGACGCTCATCGCCGTGCTTCTGATGAAGAGAAAGGCCGAGCTGCTGCAGCGCAAGATACTTACAGTGTTTCTCGTCCCAAAAGTGCCTCTTGTGTATCAGGTAAGTTTCTGTGGAACCTGAGGATGCTTCTAAGTGCTTTGCTTTCTTTTACTTCTCCAGCAAGCAGAAGTTATTCGCGAGAGAACAAACTTCAATGTGGGACACTATTGCGGTGAAATGGTTCAGGATTTCTGGGATTCTAAAAGATGGCAACGAGAGTTCCAGTCCAAAGAGGTTTATAGTGTCTTGTTTTGTCGTGCTTATGCTCAAGACCTTCCACAGGTTCTCGTAATGACAGCCCAGATCTTGCTCAACATACTAAGGCACTCCATTGTGAGAATGGAGGATATAGATTTGTTGATACTGGACGAGTGCCATCACGCTGTTAAGAAACACCCGTACTCTCTCGTTATGTCGGAGTTTTATCATCTGGCTCCAAAAGAGAAGAGGCCTAAAATCTTTGGCATGACCGCCTCTCCAGTGAACTTGAAAGGTGAGGCTTAATTCTTTGTCTATCTTGAGTCGTAAGTTATCCTTATCCTACTGCCCAGGGGTTTCAAATCAAGAGGACTGCGCAGTTAAAATCAGGAATCTAGAGACTAAACTGGACTCCGTGGTTTGCACCATTCGTGATCGGAAGGAACTAGAAAAACACGTTCCTATGCCATCCGAAACCGTTGTAGAATATGACAAAGCCGCGGTGTTGTGGTCGCTTCGTGAGAAGATCAAGCAGATGAAGGAACAGGTGGAGGAAGCTTGCAGTGCGAGCTCCAAACGTACCAAATGGCAGTTTATGGGAGCCCGAGACGCAGGAGCAAGCGACGAGCTCCATTTTGTTTACGGGGTCGCTGAGCGCAAGGAAAGTGACGGCGCTGCCAACTTACTGCAGAAACTAAGATCTATCATTTTTTGTTTGGATGAACTTGGACAATGGTGCGCGTACAAGGTATGGTCTTTCGTCCTGCAACGGTAGCTGACTCTTGCTTACAGGTTGCATCTTCGTCCTTGGGGAATCTTCGACACGATGAAAGAACGGCCGATGTGAAGTACCAGGAGTTGTATTTGACGAAAATTGTAGACATGTTAAAATGTGATCTCCAACAAGGTGCCGCGAGCAGCAGCAAGCTTGAAGCGGTCCATGGAGATGTCGAGGAAGGGGAAGTAATTGATACGAACTGTGAGTTGATTTGCTACTGGACATCGAAATTATTCTATTTCTCGTCTTTTCAGCTCTTTCAGGCGGAGAACATTTTGACGAGGTTCTCGGGGCCGCTGTTGCAGATAAAAAGGTAACGCCTAAGGTTCAAAGTTTGATCCAGATACTTCGAAAATACGAACATGTCGACGACTTCCGTGCTATAATCTTTGTAGATCGAGTGGTTGCTGCTCTGACGCTACCTTGCGTAAGTTTTCACTTTATAGCGCGATATTGGTTTTCCTCGAAATAACAACCATGCCTTGTGTAGGTTTTGTCGGAGTTGCCATCACTGAAGTATGTGCGCAGTGGAAGTCTGGTCGGTCATAATAATTCTCAAGATGTGTCCACCAGACATATGCATGACAGTTTGTCTAAGTTTCGTGACGGAAGTGTAAGTTTCGCTTTAGTTTTTTTTTTCTGTTTACAGTGTACGCTTACAGCTTAACGTCTTGGTTGCCACGAGCGTTGCGGAAGAAGGACTGGATATTCGCCAGTGCAATGTAGTTGTTCGATTTGATCTTGCCAAAACGGTGCTGGCTTATATACAATCTCGTGGCCGTGCTCGAAAGCCCGGATCAGACTACATTTTGATGCTTGAAAAGTATGTTACTTTTGTTTGTTCCATTGTTGCTTACTTCTCTTTTTTCTTTCAGAGGAAATAAGGTTCATCAAAGTTTCCTTCGTAATGCTCGGAACAGTGAGGAAACATTACGAAAGGAGGCCACGGAAAGAACGAAACTCGATCCTTGGACAGAAGCGGCAATAGTCGCGTCTCTAGAAGATGGGAAAGGAGAAACGTATCAAGTTCCTTCAACTGGGGCAATGGTCACACTCAATTCAGCAGTTGGACTGATCCACTTCTATTGCTCTCAGCTTCCAAGTGACAGGTATTCTAAAACACGTCTTGTTCAAGTTTTTAAAACGTCGTTCTTTTGTAGATACTCGATTTTAAAACCGGAATTCGTTCTGACAAAGCATTCGACAGGAGATGTCGTTTACTTTTCTTGTAAGCTTCGGCTTCCTTCTAATGCTCCCGTGGAGTCTTTCGATGGACCCGTATGCTCAACTATGAAGGGAGCACAACAGGTAAGCATCCGTTTGAAAGTTGCTGGCTGTAAAAATGACGTGAGCGATTTTCCTGTTTAAGGCTGTGTGCTTGGAGGCATGCAAAAAGCTACACGAGATGGCAGCGTTTACAGATATGCTTTTGCCAGACACGGGTACATCAGACAAGTCCGACAAAGGCGAAGATAACGAAACTACAGATCCCATTCCAGGAACAGCTCGATATCGAGAGTATTTTCCTGAGGGGATTGCAGATTTTTTGAAGGTTCTTTTCTTGCTTTCAAATATTTTGTGTTTTTAGCTAGTAACTTCAGGGCGATTGGATCCTAAACACAAATTATTTGCTT
This sequence comes from Selaginella moellendorffii, assembly GCF_000143415.4. Taxonomy (NCBI): domain Eukaryota; kingdom Viridiplantae; phylum Streptophyta; class Lycopodiopsida; order Selaginellales; family Selaginellaceae; genus Selaginella; species Selaginella moellendorffii. Next base: position 2,302,537 of record NW_003314268.1, read on the forward strand.
TCTACGTCGCTATATATGTACATCATTCACTATTCGAACATTGGATTTTCAACTGATCCTCTTGTAACACAAACTTCTGATTTTGCGGTCCTCTTCGGCAGGGAAATGGATCCAGAAGTAAGACGAAACAACGTTTTAAGTCGTTTTATTCATAAAACTCGTTTGTACAGGTTTTGACGGCATCGGTAGATCTTTTCGTAGCACGAACACTAACTACACAAGCATCGTTAGTCTTTTCTGGAGTTCACCATATCACATCGTCAGAGGTAACGAGCCAAAAGCTCTTCCCAGTCTCATCAATTTTCTTCCTTCGATGCAGCTCACATTGTTGAAGGCATTTCACGTTCGACTTATGAGTATCGTTCTGGACGTGGATGTGGAACCTGCATCGACACCTTGGGATTCAAATAAAGCATACCTCTTCGTCCCATTAACATCAAGCTGCACAAAACAGATCGATTGGGCTCTAATGAACGAAGTTCTTGGTTCCCATGCATGGTCAAGTCCACTTCAGAGAGCAAGACCGGATGTTTTCCTGGGAACCAACGAGAGAGCCTTGGGTGGCGATAGAAGAGAATACGGCTTCAGCAAACTTCGATCCAACGGGGTTCAGAAGCATCCCACTTATGGGATTCGGGGAGCTGTGGCTGAGTTTGATGTTATCAAGGCTTCTGGGATAGCTCCTTTACGGGAAAAACTGGAGCCTGAAGGAAGACAGTTGCTGTTGGCCGATGGCTATGCTAATATGGACGAAATGGATGGTAAACTTGTCACTGCGGCTCATTCCGGGAAACGGTTCTACGTAGAATCCGTGATGAGGGAGATGACTGCCGAGTCTCCATTTCCACGCAAAGAAGGCTACCTGGGGTCGGTGGAGTACAGCTCGTATGCAGATTATTACGAGCAGAAGTAAGCAGTGAAATGTTGTAAGCTTAGAAACTAACTGCGTGTGCAGGTATGGAGTTCGTCTACATTGCCGGCACCAGCCTATGCTTCGCTGTCGTGGGGTTTCGCATTGCAAAAATCTTCTCTCGCCTCGGTTTAAACTACTAGAGAGTACGTTTTCTTCGTTTACAGTGTCGCTTTTAGCTGACTCTTGGTCTGCTGTAGGCTCGGAGGAACTCTCAGATAAAACGTACTACGTCATGTTACCTCCTGAGATTTGCCTTGTGCATCCTCTTCCAGGTTGCCTGGTTCGAGGAGCGCAGCGATTGCCTTCAGTGATGAAACGCGTGGAGAGCATTTTACTCGCAGTACAGCTGAAGCACGAGATTGGTTTTCCCATTCCAGCTGCGAAGGTGACCAACTTTTGTTTCAAACTTGACAATTCTTGACAATGTTTTTCAGGTTTTGGAAGCTTTGACGGCCGCATCTTGCCAAGAAACATTCTCCTACGAACGAGCCGAGCTTCTTGGAGATGCATATTTGAAGTGGGTCGTCAGTAGGAGACTCTTCATTAAGCATCCTAGAAAACACGAGGGTCAACTTACAAGGATGCGACAACAAACTGTCAGTAACATGGTACTCTACGAGTTCGCTATTTCGAAGAGCTTGCAGAGCTACATTCAGTCGGACAGATTTGCTCCTTCTCGTTGGGCTGCACCGGGAGTTCCTCCTGTCTTTGATGAAGATCTCAAGGACTCCAACTTAGACAATGAAGCAGCAGAGGTTCCCAAAGCTAGCGAGCATGAAGAGAGGTCTACCAAAAGCAGTGGAGAGGAAGAAGTTTTAGATGATTCAACGAGCTTGGAAGATGGCGAGGCTGAATGGGATTCAAGCTCCTACAGGGTTTTATCAAGCAAAACGTTGGCTGATGTGGTGGAAGCCTTGATAGGTGTTTATTACGTCGAAGGTGGTACTAAGGCAGCAGCTCATTTTATGAATTGGATCAGCATTCCAATCGACTATGACGAGGCTGAGGCTAATGCGGCAAGAGCTGGCTGCTCTGTCCCCGACTCGGTGATGAACAGCATCGACTTCGAGAAATTGGAGCTTGCCATTGGATACAAATTCCAGATGAAAAGCGTACTTGTGGAAGCTATATCTCACGCGTCTCGGCCATCAGCTGGAGTGCCGTGCTACCAGAGACTGGAGTTTGTGGGTGACGCCGTCCTAGATCATCTTATAACTCGGTATCTCTTCTTCCGCTACCAGGATTTGCCACCGGGACGTTTAACTGATCTACGCGCAGCAGCTGTAAACAACGAAAACTTCGCAAGGATATCCGTGAAGCACTCTTTTCACCTCCACTTGCGCCATGGATCGTCAGCGTTAGAGGCACAGGTGAGCTGACAAAAGCTTGGAAACTAAGTGTTGACGATGTGCTCTTTGTTGTTTTGGCAGATCAAAGATTTTGTGAAAGACATACAGTCCGAGCTCGACAAGCCTGGCATCAACTCTTTCGGGATTGGTGATTTCAAAGCTCCCAAAGTCCTAGGGGACATTCTAGAATCTATAGCCGGTGCAATATTTCTCGACACTGGTCTGGCCGCTGATGAAGTCTGGAAGGTAAGCTCGTTTACAATTCTCTGGTGCTCGCTTGAAAACTAGCATTGTCTTCCAGGTCTTCGAGCGCTTGCTCGAGCCAATGGTCACTCCAGACACCTTGCCGGTCCATCCCGTGAGAGAACTCCAAGAGAGATGCCAGCAGCAAGCCGAGGGACTGGAATACCGGGCCTCGAGAGAAGGAAGCATTGCGACAGTGGAGGTGTTCGTGGATGGCGTCCAGATTGGCTGCGCACAGAACACACAGAAGAAGATGGCGCAAAAGCTGGCTGCGAGGAACGCGTTGGCGGCGCTCAAGGAGAGGGACTCGCTTGAGGAAGAGAGCAACAAGGTGGCCAAGATGGAGAACGAAAAGGCCAACGCTTTCACAAGGCAGACGCTCAACGATATTTGCTTGCAGCGGCAGTGGCCAATGCCGCAGTACAGGTACTGTGAAGCTCTTCACTCTTCCCTCCTTTTCGATTTCCTTCCTCTTTGGATTAGATCGATTTCTCTGACGAGATTTTGGAACTTTGGTTCGTGCTTTGACAGGCTGCTGAGCGAGAGTGGACCGGCGCATGCCAAGAGATTTACTTACACTGTGCGTGTAAATACGAGGGAGCGCGGATGGACTGACGAATGCGAAGGCCAGGCGATGCCCAGCATGAAGAAAGCAAAGGACTCGGCGGCCTTGGTTTTGCTAGAGGTACTCAAACAGTGGGACGATATTGGGACAAAGGCACCCCTCAAGCCCTAATTTTAAAAATTTTAAATTCAAATAAGAATATGCTTCCCTAAAACCCTAAGTTTTATTTCAAATAGGGATATGCTTGCTAATGTCGCGGGACTCCATTGTCTCGTCCCTGCGGCAATGCGGGGACGCGATCGCTGGCAGGGCGATCCACGCGCGGATCCTCGCCGGTGGTTTCATCGGCGACACCTTCCTTGCGAATCTCCTCATCCAGATGTACGCGCGCTGCGGCAGCGTCGGCGAGGCGCGCGCAGTCTTCGATCGCCTGGCGCGGAAGAATCTCTTCTCCTGGACGCTGATGATCGCGGCGTATCACGACTGTGGATCCAGCGGCGACGCGATCGTCCTCTTCCGGGCCATGGCGCTCGACGGGGGATCGCGCCCCGACGCCGTACTGCTCGTCACCGTCCTGGGCGCCGTGGCGGCCGCGGGAACCCTAGCGCTGGGCGAGGCGATCCACGAGCAGATTGATGCCGCTGGTGGAAATCTCGACGTGTTCGTGGGATCGGCACTGGTGAGCATGTATGGGAGGCGCGGCAGCGTCGATCGCGCGGCCGCGGCGTTCGATCGCATCGAGGAGCGTAATATCGTTGCCTGGAACGCGATGCTCACGGCGTATGCCCAGGCCGGGGATCCAGCACCAGCGCTCCAGCTCGCGGCAGTTATGGATCTCGAAGGGCTGGATTTCACGGACGTGAGCTACATTTGCATCCTCGAAGCCTGCGCGCTCCTCGGATCGCTCCCGCGAGCGCGATCGATCTACCAGCGGGCGCTGGCGTCGGGATTGATCGCAGCGTTTCCAGCGGTGGGGAATTCCGCGGTGGACGCGCTGGCGCGGTGTGGCGGCGTGGAGGACGCGCGGTCGGCCTTCGAATCCATCGACTCCAAGACGGTGGTGTCGTGGACGGCGATGGTGGCGGCTTACGTCCAGCACGGCCGTGGCGGCGACGCCATCGCGATCTTCCGGCGGATGGACTTGGAGGGGTCCAAGCCCAACGAGGTGACGATGATCAACATCCTCGGCGCTTGCTCCGGCCCGGAGGATCTCGCGCGGGGGAGAGCTCTCAGCCGCCGTGTTCTTGGCAGCGGCCATGGCGGGGGAGTGATCGTGTCCAATTGCCTCATCGGCATGTATGGGCGATGCGGGAGCTCGGCCGAGGCGCTGGCGATCTTCGCCGCGATGCGCGACAGATCCACCGCGTCGTGGAACGCGGCCATAGCGGCAGTGGCGAGAGAGGGCGATTGGAGCAGGGTGTTCGAGCTCCATCGCGAGATGATAGGCGAGGGGGTAGCACCGGACGGGATCACTTCCACGGTGGTGCTCTACGCTTGCAGCCACTCCGGATCGCTGGAGCAAGGCTGCTGCTACTTCACACTGCTGGGACAGGACTTTGGGATCGATCGAGACGAGGGGCACTACAGCTGCTTGATCGACATGCTTGGGCGAGCGGGGAGAGTGAGGGAGGCGGAGGAGGTCATCGAGGAGATGCCATGCCCCGCCAGCTTCGTGGCCCGCAAGGCTTTGCTTGCGGCTTGCAGGACCCAGAGCAACGTGGACGTGGCGAGGAACGCCTTCCAGCTCCAGAGCGAGTCGGCGTCCTACGTGATGCTCTCGGACTTATTCCGGCAGCTCCAGAGAAGATGATCCCCTTGTAAGTTTTGCTCGTGATCACTTTTTGGTTCACAGAAAAAATGTCTAAGATCAGTCATGGATCGAAGGTACGAATGCTGTGTAAAAATCTCTTTTTTTCTCTGTTCATACAAAAGCATTTCCCATTCCAGACTAGCTACGCTGTGCTCGAAGGAGCAGTGAATTCACATCATGGCAGCGCGAAAGATCTTTCAGCTAAGGTCAGTGATGAGATCTCGAGCTTCTCTCGCGAGAATGCGAGCGTTCATCCCTGTGCCTTCCCTCACGGTGTCTCCCGTGCCTCTTGTGTTCCTCTCTTCTCCTTTTATCGTCTTTTCTATGGCGGTCTTCTTCCGTTTGTTCTTCGTGACGCGGTCTCTTGTCTTGCCGGTCCCGGGTTTCTGATTTTCTACGTGGAAGAGGAGGCACCTGACAAAGAAACCACCATCACTCGCGCTTTGAGAATAGATGGCTCTAGCGTACCTGATACCGCGACATATAGTTCGATGGCTCTGGAATTCCCAGTTTCTTCAGCTCCTCGCGAGGGATATTTTCGCGTCTGCAAGATAGAAAACGAAGTGGTTATTGACGAAAGAAGCAAATCCCGGTGCCTTACAGCGGAGCACGAAATGGACGATCGCGCCCGCCAAATCGTAGTTGCCCGGATTCCTTTTTGCCTCCTAAGCCTCCTCCTGCAAGGATGGACAATATCAGAACAAAAGAAAATGTAATTGTTGATATTTTTCCTCAAACTCACCAAGTCTGCGCGGTATCCATCCACGCATAAGCTGCTGCCGATTGTAGTCGACGATGATCTGGTTCCCATCAATGGTGATATTGTGGGCTGCCTGGAGAAAGGAGAAAAAGAAGCAAGATGGAATCAATCACTGAAACAAAAAACCAAACAAAAACGAGAAGTTCTACCTCGTAGGCATGTAGAAAATCCTTTTCGTTCTCAAACTCTACAAAGGCATAGCCCCGAGAAGCTCCGGTAACTGCATTCTTGTAAAACACCTCGTCTCTTTCATGGGATCGAACTCACCAATATGGCGGACAAGTCTCATGCTTTTCACAGCCCCATATTTGCTCATCACCTGCAAAGGAAGATCAAATAACTCGTGAAACACAAATGCTCAAGGTGTAGAAAAGACTCGCCTCTCGGAGAGTTTCTTCGGTGGTGTCACGAGACAATCGCCCAACAAACAGAGTACGATAGGGATCTCCCAGAGCTTTGGCGTCGCCAGTAGGATCATCTGCGTGAAAAACACTTGCGCGCATCAAGAGAGGCGGGAGAGAAAATAAGTCAAAGTACTCACAGAGGCCAGTGGTCCTGGCGATCATAGCCCGGTAGATGCCATTGTCGTGAGGGACAATGTCCGTGCCATCGATGCTGCCAGCCTGAATGGGATGATACACTGTCGCGTAGAACACCTCGCTCGTCCGTGGCGCCATTGCGCCCAACCCTAAATTCCACTCTGGAATTTGTGGAAAACCCTCTTCAAATGTACCACGGACAAAGGCTCTGTGATGCAAGAGCAAGCCATGCTAGCAAGCGAGAGATCATGGCGACAGAGGTGGCTGTAGTAATGAAGTAGCACCTGGAGAGAAAGATATCCTTATGGCCGTGCTTCATTATCAAATCAAGAGGAGCTGGTGAGCTTGCTCTCCATCCTCGGAGCAAGGAAATCACAAGTATTAGTATCTTTCTTGCATGTCACAGCGGCTATCTTTTGGTCGACCCGGAAGCAATCAAATTTGAAAAGTGGAAGCATTTTTCACAGTTGGCCTTCAAGCTTTCTTCCCGGAGGACTATAGAGCTATACTAGCATGTTTCCATGCAACTACCTAGAGACTGCATAACTCAAGAGAAGTGCATAACACAAGACAAGAGAAAAACCAGGCAAAACTCAGCGTCACTGCTTGCTGTTTCTTGGCAGAGAGAAATTGTGCTCTTCCCAGATGATGCCTCAGTCAATACAACCAAGCATGGCAAGTGTGATATTTCCTTCTTCTTTCCCATGAGCAAATTATTGCTCAGTGTACGATCCCTTGATCAAAATGCCCCGGTCTTTCAAGAACTCCAAGAAGAAGAAGAAGAGGATGTTCCACACGGTTCTGTCTGGTGCAAACGTCAAGAAAATATTTCTCAAAACCATGTATTCTAAAGCTCACCCAGGCTTGAACTTCAACAGTTCTAGAAGGTCGGGCACTAGGTGTATACAAAATGCTTTTATAAAATGATATTATAAAAACATTAAACTAGTATACAAATTTGTAGAAATCAAACAAAATAATATAAAATTTTAAATAAATTATTATTCTATTAAAACGGTGCTCGAAAATTCTGGGTGTATATGAAAGTAAAAATGCTTTTAAAGTTATTGTATACAATATGTAGAAAAATTATAAAGTAATATAGAAAAATTTACAATCTTATAGGTATTAGATAGAAGTTCATGTAAGAATTCTTAATCGAGCAAAAGGAAGCCTTCGGCACCTGGTGCCAAGCAACATCCTTAGATCCAAAGTGAAAGAGATCTCAGCAAAACTTCTATGGAGTATGGCAGAAAAGTTTAGTGCTACCTGGCTGTGTCTCCAATGTTCATGCCCACTCGAATCACCAGAGTTGAGGGACTCATCAAATCTCAATCCTTGCGTTTTAGTGAGAAGGTGTTGGATCTCTCTGAAAACCTGAAAGAGAAAAACTCATTTTGAATGGAAACTTCATAAAATCTTGCTCATCTTTCTGGAACACTCAATTGAGATATTCACAAGAAAACTTTGGAACTCCGAGATAGAATCAAGAGCTAGTAAATCCTAGTCTGATACAACTCCAGTGGGAAAGATGGGTTTTCAGATCATTTTCGAAAGACACAGAGTCAATCTAGATGAGCTTAATAAGGTTGAATTTGAATTGATTTGTGGAGAAACGATCAAAACATGAGGGAATGCTTGGCAGGCCTGAAGTGCCTGCTGCTAAGAAGCTGGCCGAGATCATCCACACTTCCCTCAAAATTCACCAGAAAAACCAGAGTCACTTCAAAACGTTTACAGTAGTCTTTGCACATAAGGAAATATCCATCTGTAGGAAACCACCAAAACATTTTATGCTAGCAAGGTAATCTGGTCGTTTCTAGGTTTGCTTATCACATGCTGTCCCAGTCCAAAGAAGTATTGCTGCAAATAAATTCTAGGAACAGTCACAATAATCAAATTGAAGAATTACAAAACCTGAGAAAGAATTGGAAAGATTCATGCAATGTCCTCTTTACAGCATGGATGAATCAGAAAGTTAATTCGGATTCTATGAGAGGAGCTAGTTTGCTCGTGTCGAAAAACACGACAACAAGCCAAACAACTAACCTGACATTCAACAAGCCAGCATAAGCGCTCTGCTGGCTCCTAATTTGCAAATTGTACAAGCATCATCCGGGGATTTAGCTTGCCGCCTTAAAACTGGAGAAAAAAACTAAATTACACATGATAAACACCAGCGCATACGGAATAATGCGCGTCGTACGGACCGGAGAAGAAAGGTGAGGTGTCTGATGATCGCCCTTTGCTAGGCTTGGATGGCATTGGCATTGTTCTTTCTCTTGCTGCGTTCTGTCTATTGTGAGCTCCTAGCAACAAGATCTAGAGAGAGCTCTTCCAGAAATATTGATGCTCCAGAACTGACAAATATATCTTTAATACGTTTGTATACATGCAAATTTACCCTTAAAAATATCTTAGTAATGTAAATGGTATCTTGAAAAGAAAACCAACATTTTCAAGATACCAGTTTGTATCGTCCTGTCTGCCGGTGCCACTCAAGGTTTCCGGATATAATATGAGACAAGCCTTCCAGGTAAGCCTCCATTGCACCATTGTAGCAGCTTGATCTTCTGATATTCTCGCACAGCTTCTTGAATCGATGCTCGATACTCTGCACCAGTTTTTGAACTTTGTCGGCTGCATACTCGAAAGAAAAGCCCTTTGAATCCGAATTGCCGCATGGACGATATTGAACTGAGTATCGCCAGTTGCACTGTCCACCAGGAAGCAAAACAAGTCGTTGACACAACTTACGTGGTCTGCAACCAGACTTTCAGCCTCTTGGAGGTCCTGATTTGAAATGGCGTCGTCCTGGAGTTCGAATCCCATGCCATACTCCATTAGAGTTTCCATAACAAATACACCAACTAACATGCGACGGTGAGCCAGCAGCTCCTCCAAGCCCATCACCGTTTTCAGATTCCTTAGCCTCACCTGATTCACACTTGCCTTCAACAGCTCGGACACTCTGTTGGCAAATCGCTGGTACTGCTTGAGTGGCATATCTGCACGTAGATCATTCCACATATCACAGAACCGTGGAAATTCCATATCTGCCACGGGTTCCGGGGCATGGATTATGCCAAGGTAGCTATCAACAAGCCTCTTGGCACCTCCCAAGTCAGCTCCCAGGCCCTGCAAGTCGTCAAGGATATCATCAACATGGAAGCACCAACAGGCAAGCTTGCACATATTCTCAATTCTGGCATCATCAGCAACAGGGATCAAAATGCAAGTGGCTAGAACTCTTTTCTCAGCAGCAAGGCATTTCCTACTTTCGGGTTCCCTTCACCATGCCCAGGCTCCAAAGTTGCAGCCCAATCTTCCAAGCCTGGACGAATGAAAGAATACAGAGGGTGGCACTTCACAGGGAACGAACACTGCACATTTGGAACGAAATCGTAGGGAGCCATTGGAAACCACACAACAAGCAAGCTCAAAATGCACTCGCAAATGGACACTGGGTTTTCCTGAACTTTCCATCTTCACAGACCTCCTCTTTATAATAGCGTAGGTAGCCGGACTGTTGTTTGGATGGTGAGGGCCTTCCAAAGTCTTAGTGCTGGAGGACATTTACTCCGTCCAGCACGAGCAAACTATAAGGCTGGACCACTTTGTGTTAAAAGTAGAGGTTCTAACTTCACTGCAATTGGCCAGAAATTTGTTCAGTACTAATTTCTGTGAAGTTCGAACCTCTAGTTTTAGCACAAAGTGGTCCAGCACTTTATTGGGTAGGTAGGAAACATGAAAAACATAAACATCGTTGAAAGGGATGTATGGCTCTTAGAGGTAGACATGGCAACTTTAGGAGTCCCGTAAGTCCAGAGTGGTTATGTGGTTCAGGTTAACCTTAATAGAAACAATTGAAAGTAGAAAAGTTGGTGGAGCATTTAATATCTAAAATCATTGTTGCGCTTGAAATTATTTTAAATAAGAATATATTTTATAATGCGTGGGTGGGATATGACTAATACCAAAATCATGTTCTTATATTTTATTTGATTTAATTATATAAACTATTTGGACATTTATTTAAGAAAAAAAGAAGATTTTTTTAGGGATAAAGGTTTGAGTAATATAAAAAACCATTGATAAAGTAAGTTGCACTCTAAAGGATGAAAAAACTTCTCCTATAAGTTTCATTAAACACAATTTGTTATGTGATGTTAATGATTATAATTTTTCCCTCTATGAATGTTTTGCTAACCTGCCAATTGATAATGACCATAAATGTTTTATTCTATTTTTCCTCTCATTCACCTGACTCTTTAAGTTTTTTATTGATTTGCTTAAGCAAATCTGTAGGGGAGTGCAATGCCTAGAATATGCTTGAATATTCTAGGATATTCTACCATCTGATAGTTGTTATTCATTGATTAATTTGTATTTATAATTTATAAATTTTTCTAAACACTTTCTAGTATATTCTACCATCTAATAGTTGACATTCAATAAGATTAATCCTGTGTTTATAAATTATAAATATGTTTTAAATAATAAACTTCCATTTGATTAATTGAATTAATACATAAAATCAAGCAAACCAAGCATTGCTACATGTAACATGCACAATTTTTGGTTTGCTTAAGCAAACCTATAGGGGACTGGGATGGTAGTGGATATACTTAAAATATGCTTGGATATTCTAGTATATTCTACCATTTAACAGTTGTTATTCATTTAGATTAATCTTGTATTTATAATTTATAAACATGTTTATAATTTATAAACTTTCTTAAACCTTTTCTAGTATATTCTTTTTTATTCTACCATCTAATGGTTGATATGCAATAAAATTAATCTTGTATATATATGTCTGAAGATCATGCTCTGACAAGGGAATGCTTATAATTATAAACTTTATTTGATCAATTGGATTAATAAGTAATAATAACACTAGTATTAAGAAAACTAAGCGTTGTTACATGCAACACGTAACAATTTATTATTTATTTATTAGTTTTTTATTTAGATAATTTGTTGATCCTTAGATATTTTCATTGTTTTTGTGATGCTTTTTCTTTAAAAATGCATATAAATAGAAAAACTATTATCACCAAAAATCATGATAACTTGATGCAGTTATAATATTGATCTTCTTTTATATGAAAGATTGGTATTTCAAGTGTTTTTTCAGATTCTATTTGTTATTCTATAATCCTCAGGCAAGCAGCAATACAATTCCCAGTATTACAATGCCTTCTACATAATCATTCATTGACGCAACAATCTATTACAATAAGGAGGAGTTGCCGAACTTTTTGGGCCGCTGGATCCAGCCAATCACAGCTGTCCGATGGGGTGTTATTTTTTTAACCATGCGAATAATCGTGTCAAAACAAGCACAGGGTCTACTTCCCCACTGCCAAGAGCGTTACTTGGAGGCTAGAAGAGAGTGTTTCCGCGGGTGTTGGAGTTTCTATATGGGAGATTGGCCAAGGCTTGGAGCATTTCTTCGACCTCTTGTAAAAATGTCTTGCGTGGTATCATTAAAATTCCAAACCATCTGAGGAATTACGATGCAACAGTTGTCTAGATCTTGTCAACTATGGCCATGGCCGCGGACGCAATTCCACTCACCCAGAAGCGGAGCGTTTTCTCAGCTCCAGCAGCGCTATCCCTGCCACTTTGATTTCATTCCATTCTCGTCGGGCAGGAGAGTTTGTCCTGACTATCCACTGGCGATGAGATCGTTTTACGTGGCCAAGTTTGCTCCAGGCATTCGGTTGGCGTCCTGCTAACCCGGGCGGGATCGACATGGAAGAGTCCACGGCAAGTATGGCGATGAAGCTCAATGCCGCCTTGCTTGTAAACCCGGTTCGATCAAAATATCATTTAGACATCTGTTTAGGATCAATTTGTTAAGGTGGTGGAGCTATTGTTGGCGACCAATTCTTGGAGCTTCTGATCCCGGGATTGCACTACTTTAAGTTTCAAAACAAACACAGGTTCCCCACTGCCAAGAGCGTTTCTTCCAGGCTAGAAGAGAGTGTTTCCGTGGGCGTTGGAGTTTCTATATGGGAGGCTTGGAGAATCTCTTCGACCTCCTGTCAAAATGTCTTTGACTGGTATTATTAAAAATTTAAACCATGTACGGGGCCATCCAGCGGAGACGGCAAGGTGCCTTGCGAACCCCGCCCACCGGGGTCTTCGTTGATCCTAAGTTCTCTACAATATGGCCATGGCCATGGAGATCCAGACCTTTGAAGCAATGGACTTAGGTGTGGCTTTGTTCGTCCTGGGCATCAGCTGGATCACACTATCACTCCTCATAGGGAGAATTCGATCGTCGCAACAGCGGCGGCTCCCTCCAGGTCCATTCTCTTTCCCCATTTTTGGAGCGCTCTTCTCCCTCGAGGAGCCACTCCACCAGCACTTTGCAAAGATCAGCAAGAAGTATGGGCCGATTGTCTACCTCAAGATCGGAATGGCCCCGTTCGTGGTGGTGAGCAACAACGAAATGGCTGCACAGGTTCTTAAGACCCACGATCTCGAGTTTGCAAGCCGGCCGGACGACGAGTTCTTTCGGATCATCAGCCACGACTGGAACGATCTCATCCTCGGGCCTATAGGTGATAAGTGGAAGACCATGAGGAGGATTTGCAGCACACACCTGTTTAGCAACAGTATGCTCAAGACAAGCGCAGGATTCCGGGAGTCGGAAATGAAGCATACAGTCAAGTCCATTTTCCAGCAATCCGAGACAACGATCAATTTGCAAGAGGTTTTCAGTAGTCTCTTGTCGAATTCGCTATGCCTGGTTCTTTTTAGCGAGCGGGGGCTGGAGGTCATGGATCTCAGCCAGAAGATATCATCTCTAAGCTTGCACCTGAACATCGGTGCCCTGCTTCCGGCACTTGACGGGCTGGATCTCCATGGAGTCTACAAGAAACTCAACAGGGAGCTCATGCCCCGCCTGAAGCTCTTGCTGGAAGATCAAATCGACAAGCATCGACGCAGAAAAGATCAAGCTGGGGACGGGTTCGTCCCTCGAGACTTCACTGACGTTCTTATATCTCTCGAGGACAAGGATAAATTGCCAGACATTTCCATTTTGGCACTGCTCTGGGTAAGTTTTACCAGCATCGTGATTTCACTTCTTGGGACAGGACATGGTTGTTGCAGGGTTGGAAACTTCACTAGTGACGCTCGAGTGGACAATGGCGGAGCTCATAAACCATCCCCGTGTCGTGTCCAAGACTCAAGACGAACTGGACAGCGTTGTAGGGAGAGCCCGCGCGGTGCAAGAGTCCGATCTTCCAAACCTTCCATACATCGATGCCATTGTCAAGGAATCACTGCGTCTCCACCCGGCGGCCCCACTGGGAGTTCCTCACAAGAATCTCAAGCCCGTCAACCTGGGCGGCTACACCATCCCCGCCGGCTGCAAGGTTCTCGTCAACATATGGGCCATCGGACGCGATCCCGCTCGCTGGTCCGACCCAGGAACGTTCCAGCCGGAGCGTTTTCTCGGCTCCAGCAGCGCCATCAACGGGCAGAACTTTGATTTCATCCCATTCTCATCGGGCAGGAGAGTGTGTGCCGGCTATCCACTGGCGATGAGATCGATCGCGTTTTACGTGGCCAGTTTGCTCCAGGCATTTAATTGGCGTCCTGCTAACCCGGGCGGGATCGACATGGAAGAGCGCACGAGAAGTATAACGATGAAGCTCGATGCTGACTTGCTCGTGAACGCTTCCATCAGGCTCGATCAAAATATAATTTGCAGCTGAGCTTTAGGCATGCGATGAAACTGTTTAGCGTTGAGATCGCGCGTTAATAAATTTAACTATTTATTATTAAACTTTAAGTTCTTTATTAATAATATAAGCTGGACTAGCTCATCAAGTTAGAGCGTGTGGCTGTTAACCACAAGGTCAGAGGTTCGAATCCTCTTTCCAGCGTAAGACTCTGATAGCCAATGGAGGCAGCCAAACTGCATGGGGTAGGAAGGCGCTGCAACACATGTCACATGCCGATGTGTTGGATCGTGATTGCGGCTGTTATCTGGGCATTGAGATTGCTCGAGCACCAGCAGCAGCCCAAGGAGAAGTTGATTTCCAAAAGGATTGATTCTTTCTATGAGAGCTTCAACTTCAGTGGAAGGAGAAGTTGTGGATGACAGCTTGTTCCTGGGGAACAGCTGTGCTGGAAAAGAAGGAATCTCGAGCAAAAGGATTGATTCTTTCTATGAGAGCTTCAACTTCAGTGGAAGGAGAAGTTGTGGATGACAGCTTGTTCCTGGGGAACAGCTGTGCTGGAAAAGAAGGAATCTCGAGCAAAAGGATTGATTCTTTCTATGAGAACTTCAACTTCAGTGGAAGGAGAAGTTGTGGATGACAGCTTGTTCCTGGGGAACAGCTGTGCTGGAAAAGAAGGAATCTCGAGCAAAAGGATTGATTCTTTCTATGAGAGCTTCAACTTCAGTGGAAGGAGAAGTTGTGGATGAAGAGGCAATTTGTGCCTCTGTTGCAGTAGCTCGACAATAGTTTGTTCCTGAGGAACAGCTGTGCTGGAAAAGAAGGAATCTCGAGCAAAAGGATTGATTCTTTCTATGAGAGCTTCAACTTCAGTGGAAGGAGAAGTTGTGGATGACAGCTTGTTCCTGGGGAACAGCTGTGCTGGAAAAGAAGGAATCTCGAGCAAAAGGATTGATTCTTTCTATGAGAGCTTCAACTTCAGTGGAAGGAGAAGTTGTGGATGACAGCTTGTTCCTGGGGAACAGCTGTGCTGGAAAAGAAGGAATCTCGAGCAAAAGGATTGATTCTTTCTATGAGAGCTTCAACTTCAGTGGAAGGAGAAGTTGTGGATGAAGAGGCAATTTGTGCCTCTGTTGCAGTAGCTCGACAATAGTTTGTTCCTGAGGAACAGCTGTGCTGGAAAAGAAGGAATCTCGAGCAAAAGGATTGATTCTTTCTATGAGAGCTTCAACTTCAGTGGAAGGAGAAGTTGTGGATGACAGCTTGTTCCTGGGGAACAGCTGTGCTGGAAAAGAAGGAATCTCGAGCAAAAGGATTGATTCTTTCTATGAGAGCTTCAACTTCAGTGGAAGGAGAAGTTGTGGATGACAGCTTGTTCCTGGGGAACAGCTGTGCTGGAAAAGAAGGAATCTCGAGCAAAAGGATTGATTCTTTCTATGAGAGCTTCAACTTCAGTGGAAGGAGAAGTTGTGGATGAAGAGGCAATTTGTGCCTCTGTTGCAGTAGCTCGACAATAGTTTGTTCCTGAGGAACAGCTGTGCTGGAAAAGAAGGAATCTCGAGCAAAAGGATTGATTCTTTCTATGCTTGCAGATGCCCTTATGATGCGTTTGCGTCATAAGAGTGCTTGTGAGATCTGGGCTCATCTTCAGAACAAGTATGCTGTTCTTTCCCTCTCCAAGATCAGCATGGTCGAGACTTGCATTCGTGAGACCTATTTTCATCCAGGCGAGAACTTTGAAGAGTTCCTCGCCAAGATGCAAGATCTGTGGATGGAGCTTGAAGGCAGTCCAGCGGTGTTCAACGAAAGCAAGAAAGTTCTAGTGCTTTGCGAGGCCATGCAAGATTCTTCTTTTAGTTCTTTCGTCCCTACCGTTCGCATGATGTTGCTCAACTTTGAACAAGCTGAGCAAACTTTATGCTCGGAGCTGGCTGCGAGAGGTTTGATTGTGGACTTTGATCAGAGGCCTTCTCATGTTTTGATCTCACAGTCTACATCAAATGTTTCTGCATCAAGCAATCAGTTAGGGACTGATTCAGCTCTGTGGGCTGGAAATCATCGAGGCAAAGGAGGCCACGGAAGAGGAGGACGAGGCAGAGGTCGCGGGTTTAGGGGAAATCCGCAGCAGTAGCAGAATTCAGGGAATTCTAGTAAAGAAGCAGCAGTTTGAGATTGTTTTGTGGGCAAGAACAAACAGGAATGTTGGACCTGTGGGATGCCAGGACACTACTCTAAGGATTGCCCAGTTGCAGCTTGGTTGGGGGATGGTCCAAAGTTGAGTTGAGCTCATGAGTTGAGCTCAATTCAGCTCAAGTCAATGCTAGTCAACATAGTCAACCATAAGTTTTATAAGGAAATATTAAGTCAGAAAAATGTTATTCTTTGGTGAACTTGAAATTTATGAGTTTAAGTATCAATGGTTCAGAGAGATTTTTATTTTTTGAATCTTTCTAATGCAGTTTATACAATTTCTAGAATTAGAAGTTCGTCTGAACCCATAGAATTTTTTGGGCTTTATTGGTCCCAAATAAAATGGGAATATTGAAGTTCGAATGAACCAGAAAATTTCTATTGTCCATTTTAACATTTTAACATTTCAACAATTGACCAGAAATATATAAATAATTCGAAACACTGATTCACTCGTTCATTCTTTAGGGTTTACAGAGATGGGAAGCAAGGAAGACAAAAAATCTGTAAGTAGTTCTAGCATACAGAAATGTGAGAATGTGAATTTTGTTTCACTACCACAATCTCCATATTACACGCCTGGTCCTTATTACCCATCTGGGAATGTGGAGACCACTGTCACTATTGATAAAAATGCTCCTGTTACTTCCGAAACAACAATCCAGAGCAAGAGAAAAGAAGAAATGGATAGCACAGCGGAAAGCACTAATAAATCCACTCTATAAACCTTTCAATGGCTTTTGTAATCCACTAAAATATTATAAAAAAATGTAAGTTTTTTATATATATCTTATTCCTTTTGATATGTTTTGTCTTTGCAAAGATATATGATGTAGACAAATCAAAGAATTAAATCTATATATGATTTTGGGATTGAAAGGTAATCTTGTAAAAAGGCATACTCGCGTGCTTGTGTATATTCGCTATTATTATATATGGCAGGCCAACTATATAAAATAAGGCTACATATTAATTATATGCTAGTTTTTAGCTTCTGAAACCCTATAGCCACTTGTTTCTCATAGTAGGTTGTAATTACTAAGACTGACAATTATCATTCACTATAGTGTCATGTCATAATAAAACATCATTCCCGAGATTGAAATATAGTATATTAATGAGAGAATTTTTATTGCTAGGAAGTTTAATTCTTCTTGTGTGTTGCAATGGTTAGGAAGAAGTTTACTTTTGGTCCCGAAGGCCTCTCATATGAGTCTCCACCTCCATCTCCAATCTCAACCAATAATCCACCTTCACCTCTACGCAACAATTCTCCTTTTCATTTTGAGGGCTGTTGTGAGGCTTTTCCATTTGCGACCTCGAGTGCAACTGAACAAAAACTTCTTCCTTATGATGTTGATAAAAAAGTTAGATTGCCTCCAATGCTTCAAGAGCGATGTCAATATTTTCTTCAAGATCTTGCTCCTGATATGGCAGGGGAGCTTAATGTAGATACATATTATCTTCAGTGTCCTATATGCAACTTTTATTTAAACAAGACAGATGGTTGCATGGGTTTGGTAAATTTTATTGAGCATTGTCGCAAATGCCCAAGAGCGGGTTTGGAAGGTGTGCACGCGTGGATGTATAAGAAAATCAAGAAAGAATTAAAAACACACAGCTATTATGATTTCATGGTGGAGAACAATATTCCATTGGTGAACACTGCATCAGTAAGTGCTGAATATGGGATATTTAGGCCACCCTTTAATGTAATGTGAAAGTCATGCATAGTTTTTTCAAAAGGTTAATTCTTTATGAGTAAAGTGGAGAATCTTATATTTTCGAGAATGATATTATTCTAGCATGTATAAAGATATTATTATATATACAAGTGGTTCTGACACTGTTATAATTCTGAAGTCCCATTTTTGAGACTGACAATTTAAACTTTCAAGAACCCCTAGATCTTTTCTTAGTATAAATACCAACAAGGGATGCTTTCAACATTGAAATTTCAGTTTGTTTAGAGTGTAGGAATGGCTAGGGAAAATGCTATTGCTACTCGCACTTGGCCCCCATGCATCTCATATGAGTCTCCACCTCCGTCTCCAACTTCTACCAACATTCCACCCTTCCCTCCATACATCAATCGTTGTGAGGCCTTTTCTTTTGTAGCCCCAAGTGTGACTGAACAAGAGATCCCTCTTCCAGATAATGTTCTAGATGTTGCTACTAAAGATGGATTGCCTCATGTGCTTCAAGAGCGATGCCAGATGTTTCTTCAAGATCTTGCTCCCGATATGGTTGAAACTTTTGAAAGAATGAACACATATTATCTCCAGTGTCCCATCTGCTACTTTTATTTAGATAAAACGGAAGGCTGTATGGGTCTAGAAACTTTTCTAGAACACTGTCACAACTGCCCAAGAACTGGTGTGGAAGGTGTGCACAAATGGATGTATAAGAAAATCAAGAAAGAGTTAAGAACACACAATCATTATCATTTCATGGTGAGGAACAATATTCTGTTAGTAAATCCTACACCCACAAGTGCTGAATATGGTATTTTTAGGCCATCCTACTGAAAATTCCAGCCACTAATAATTCTTACACTATGATATTATTCACCCCCCCCCCCCCCCTCTCGCCTTTTTTTTATTAACAAAATTATATTACCTATAGATAATAAACTGATAATACTAGTAATTATGAAATTTGACAGACTGACACTGTAACTTTGTCATCTTTGACACTGACACTGTCTCTGTCACTGACACTATCACTGTCGCTATCTGCTACACTGACACTGTCAGTGTCACAATCATTATCACATTGACATGTGACACATCTTTCTCATTGCATTCAATTGTCTTTTAATGTATCATTAATAAATAGATTTTTCATACCACTCCTCAATTTACATATTGCATATGATGTGCTATGCATACCTAGGAAGACTTCTAGAAAACTAAATATATATTATTTATAAGTTTTTAAAACATCATAAATTACCTCCTAGAAGCAACTCATAGAGAAGGACGAAAACCTCGAAGACGGCGTTTGAAGAACTCATGTTCTTCAATCGCAAACACCGATCTACCAGAGTCACGTGCTGCTTCGACCATCGAACCACTACCTGCTGTGCAATCGATGACAACACCTCTAGTTGGGCAATAAAGCTCAAGTAGGACATGCATCGCCGATGGAGATCGGAACCGATACCCAAACAATGTGTTGCGGATGTCGTCGTCTATGAGATTTGGTATGATGTCAGTAAAGCTATCATACCCTGGCAAAACCCTTGCAGCACGCTCGCTATCACGAAAACCGTCATTTTCTTTTCTGCAAAACACATGGTAGGTCCACATCATAACCTGAATAATAAAACTTTAAGAGACAACCAAAACAGAAAATGATTTCTTACCTTCTCTGGCATGCCTAGGACACCTTTGGTCTCGACCCCAACACTATCCATGATGCATCCGGAAGAGAACCTCTTGAAGTTGACTCGACTTGCATACCTCATAAGGCAGGACATCCAATGGGGGTCATTCGGGAGAATGAAGGCAACTTGACCGGTTGTGTGAAGGAGAATTGCTGCCAAAAGGAATGCATCCTTCAAGTGGTCTTTAGTCAGGTTGTTCCAGCTTGGGACATCACCATTAGCGTCTGGAAGACCATCTGGCATGTCAAAGAGCATGAAGTTTGTGCTCTTGAGCGGTCGCCTATGGATCTTCTGACAAAAGCGCTCCCACTTTTGCCGGATAGCCATATTCTCAGCATCCTCCTCAAAAGATGCCATCAATGAACTATAGGAGCCAATAAAGATCCCAACTTCACCACGGAATGCCACTGGAGATACAGGGCGAATCTAGGGGGAGAAGACAAAGATAAGATGTGAATTTAAGAAAAATTTACATACCGTCATGTGGCGTGTGGTAGATGTAAGTTCCTCCAAGTCCTCTTCTCGAGCATCAAGACGAGCTGGAATGAAGTTACTCCCGACAGTTTTTGCTGCAACCATTTTGAGGAACTAAGAAAAGGAGAGAATAAAAAGAAATATACCTCGAGAAGTTCTTCGGTTACGGGGACGTTTTGGACGATCATCATCACTGTTGACTAATTCCTCCAGATGTGGATTTGCTCGCTTTCGTCGAGGTAGAACTTCTTGGACGTTCTGGTTCTCTTGCTCGACTTCGTCTCGAAGAATCTCGTTCTCACCGCCATCTTCACTCTGCTCGCCATTGGCACCAACAGGGTCGACATTCTCATGGCCATCATCTTCGTCATCATTGTTGCCTCTTGCAGCCTCATGGTGGGTTGGTTCATAATCTGGCATCTCCAATTCCCAAGGACAAGCGTGCTTTATTGCTGCTGGAAACTTCATTGTTGTCGGGTACATGCCTCCATCTCTCACACCATGCCTCAGGAGGCGTGTGCATACCGGTGTTTCGAGAGGAACGCTTCTATATTGGAGATACCTATAATAGAATATAAACAATTGAGTATAGTTGAGAAATTGTATGTTACCTGAAAGCCGCTCGACGCATGAAGTAAGGTTGGCCAAGTTGTTTCTCAAATGGAGTCGTGCTTGTGGCCTTCTTTGGCAGCCAGTCCTCTCCAAGTTTTGTAAGCTCAATGGTGACGAAGTCCTTAAATGGAAGTTGCTCAGGATCATCCCCTATGAAAGGTGCTAGAAACATCTCCCCTTCATATACAGTTTGTGAAATGTAGACGGTCCTCCTCATCACAGTCTCCATCATACTGTCCAAACCTTTTTCTCCTTCCCTGAGTCTGCTATTGAGGTCGTTTAGAATGTGTATCTGTTCCTCATATGTAAGCTTTGACTTTGAGATGTTGTAAATAATCTCATCTGGAGTCTTGCCCACTAAAAAATAACTTTTGTGAGAACCTTCATGTAAATATAAACAATACTTACTTTCATGACAAGAAATCTCTGTTATAATATCGAACCACTCCTTTGGGCGTCGAGGGTCAGCCACACTAAGTAATTTCTTTACCTTTGTCTTCTTTGTGGTGTTGATTTTCTTGTCAATTGCAGCTAAATGCTCTGAGAGTTCTTGATCATTTTCAGCTCGATGCGACTGTGCATATGCATCTTGCTTAACCTTCACCAATGGCTGAAGACAACACAAACATTCTATGATAAGAAGTATACTTAAAAGAACATACCTTACTCCACACAGCTGTCATAAAAGCCACTGGATTCTTGTACCATCTATTGGCATCCTGACGACCTCGTTGATGTCGAATAAGTGATGCTAAATCATCACCATAGTGGCTGCGGACTGCATCCTCGTCGAGATTGGCAAGAAACCGGATCTGCTCCATATCATGTACTAGGCTTTGTTTCTGCACTGCAAACTGTCCCAGTCTGCAAAACATAAATTGTTAAAAGTGATTGAAGAAGGAGAGGTACTTACGCATTAATTTTGTGGCAAGCTATCACAAGCCTTGCCAAATCTAGAGATCCTCTCGCGTGTACATGTCCAACCGGAACATTGATGTGATAGACAGGATCATCTCGGAAGCATTCTCGGATGCACTTCATCCACGCGCACCAGCGATGATTCCCGTCGATAATGTAGAACATTTTCCCCACAAATTGTTGAGTCTCAAGATGGCTCATAAGGTTGTTGTCAAATTCGCGGGACTTCATTTTCCAAATGTCATCCCAATCCCTCTCGATTTCCGGTGACACCGAGAGGGTATTTGTCGTTCCTGGCTTGAAAACCGAAACAAGGAACATACCTATGTTTGTCCCAAGGCCATTCTGTTTGTACAGACTATAGATGTCCATGTTGACGAAGTGCGGTGAAGCAGACCGAACGATGCTTGTCTGAGTGAATCGACATAGTGGGATTTCTCGGATCATGTGCCCCGGGCCTTCCCACTTGAGAGACTCCAAAGTCGTGTGAATGGCCTTCTCTTTAGTTCTCAAAACTGTCTCTTGGAAGCGCTTGTCGACAATGTGTTCAGGTAGCTCCACTTCTCTTTCAGCTTCAGCTACACCTCCAGTAGCACCATTATCAGATCTATCCCCTGACTCGGGCCCAACACCGCCATCAGGCGCACTTGGGCACTGCTCCGTTTCTGCCATATTTTGTGAATATGTTAAGAGTAGTGGCATTTGTGGTTGTGGCAGTAATGGTAGTGATGACAATGGTTGCGCTGGTGGTGGTGATGACAATGGTTGCGCTGGTGGTGGTGATGATGGTGGCGGTGGTGGTGGTAATGGTGGTGATGACGGTGGTGGTGGTAATGGTGGTGATGACGGTGGTGATAATGGTGGTGATGAAGGTAAAGGTGGCGGTGCCGGTAATGGTGGTGGCGGTGGTGGCGGTGGTAATGGTGGTGGTGGCATCGATGGCGGTGGTGGGGGTGCATGTGGACTGGAGCTATGTGGTTGGGAAGACGGTAGAGTTGTCGCTGTGGAAATCTCTATCTGAAGGTCAACTTGATTGTCGTCCTGGATCTCATCTTCCTCATGTCTTCTCTTTGATCCAACATCCCTCTCCTTTTGTAGTTGCTTCCATTTCTGAAAATAAAAAAAACTCATTATAAATTATAAATGCATAAGAAGAGGGGAACAGGGCGTGGGCTCAGTGCAGGCCTCCCCCAAGCACCTTGGCCGGCCCGCGCCAAGGCCAACTGCCCGAGAACCTTGCCTTGGCGCTTGGAGGCGAGCCGGTTCACTGGCGAACTGGCCCTCCTCCAAGCACCAAGGCCGGCTCGCGGGCGGTTGGCCTTGGCACTTGGACTTAGCTGGCTCGCGCCAAATGCCTAGCGTGGGCATTTGCCACAAGCACTTGGCGCCTTTGCCGGCCAAGCACCTTGGCCGGCCTGCGTGGACTTGGCCGGCCTAGGCGGAGTGCCCAGCCAAATGCCCGGCCTGGGCACTTGGCAGCAGTGGTGCTGGGCAGCAGTGGCCCTAGACAACGCGGCGCTGGCGTGGCGTGGTGTGGCATGGGCGATGCTGGGCAGCGGTGGCACGGCAGCGGTGGCATGACAGTGGCAGTGCTGGGCAGCAACAGCATGGCAGTGGCAGTGCTGGGCAGCGGCGGCATGGCAGTGGCGGTGCTGGGCAGGCAGCACTGCGCTAAGCGTGGCATGGCAGTGGGCGGCGCTCGGCAGCCCTGGGCAGTGGCAGTGCTGAGCATGGCGTGGTGTGCGCAGCGTGCGGGCGCTGAGCATGGCGTGGGTGCGGGGGCGCTGGGTGCAGCAGCACTAGGCGGGGAGGAGAGGGAGTGGAGAAGGAGGAAAAACTTACTCTTGGCGGCATTCTGTTCCCGCAGTCACTCTCAATCTCCCGCGATACTTTCTGTAAAACCCTAACGCCGGCAGCTGCCCTAACCCTAACCTAACTTTCATCACAGCCGTTCATCATGGATGTAGTAAATCTTCACTATACAATAAATAATAAATCTAGCACTGTACAATTTCTATTCCGCCCTAGATTTGATCACGTGACAAAGTCCTTTTGAATTGTAATTTAATAATGGAGGTGTGCTCTAATATGACTATGTCATAATGTGAAATAATGTCACAGACGCATGTGTTGAATTGATCACAGTACGAAATTGTTAGAAAATATAAGATTATTAAATCGTAAGGTGTTATTTCCAAAGTAATGTATATAGATAATTTACTATAGGTGATAGATGGTAGTACAAAGATGGAATATATTTAAATGAGTTCAGAAGAATGTGATGATTTCTAGCTTTAATGAAGTACTGAAAATATGTACAATATTTAATTTATTTGGCAACAATTGGTTGATGGTAGATCCTAGAATAAAATCATTCCTATCTTTCATATTATGGCACATGCTTGACGTGATATTTCTTTCCATTCTACCAAAAGTTAGTGCATATAATAAATTTGAGCATGTTTTTGAATTCAATGTATATAGACTTTTAATATTGTACAACATAGTCCTATATACTTCATACAGAATTTATTATAACAACATTATTCGATGTTAGATCCTAGAATAAAATCGCCCTATCTTTTCACATAATGGCATAGCACATGTGAGGTGACATTTCGTTATAAAAGTTCAAAGTTCCAAAACCTAAAGGCAACAAAATGGAGGGCTTCCTTTTGCATTACCAAGATCACCCACCGCTTTCTATCTCCCAGAGTCTTATTTCAGAAAGTTTTCTTTGCCGACGTTTCGATCTTTCTCTCGGTTCTATTTCATTGGAAGCTGTGATTCGCAACAACATTGGTGTAGTTGAACGATCGGAGTTTCTTCTTTCGGGTGTAGGTGAAGGTGGACAACATTGGGATTTGCAACATTCCAAGTCGAAAGAGATTCGAGTTTTTGGATCTCCAATCAAAGTGCGAGGTTGTGATCCTGCTAAAGTGAATGTGAAGCAAGAGTCGGTCGTCATCATTTCTTCCTCTTCTAGTTCTAGTGGAGATGTTAGTCCAGTGCGAGCCAAGAATTTCCAAACTCCAACTTCACTGATATTCCAAGCTGTTTGCAACGCTTTCCAGTTTTCCCGCCTCTCTATCGACGTGCGTTCCTTTCTACATAGGCTCGTTAGCGAGCTCCCTTCTGCATACAATGGCAATATCTTCTTTGAACTACCACCTCTTGTCAGCTCAAAACGAAAGGGGATGGAGACGAAGCAGGATGTCCATAACTGGTGCAAGATCAAGACCACACATTTCCAGCATTTTGAAGGCACAATGTCCATGGTTCATTGTGGTGGGTATTTGGATTGTGTGAATAAAGCATGCAATCAAGAGCGTGGTAAAAACTCCATATTTTTTGAAGGATCTGCAACCAATCCTCCCCTCTGTGACACCATTGGTGTTGGATTCAAGTGTCGATTTTGCAAGAATGCTCCATTGTGTCGTGCCATCTGTGGGGCCAAGATGTACTATTTTCTTCCACGGGATGGAGAGGTTGGTAGAGCTGCAGTACATATTGGCACGCACACACATCCAATGCAGGAAGGGATACAAAGGAGTTCAGTCAACCATTTCAAAGATGCAGTGCAGATAGAGACTGTGAGAAACTCATCTGCAACTCCGAAGCATGTTCAAAAGACAGTGCTCAAGGATTTTATTGCAAATACTTTACTTGATCCGGACTACAAGAATACTCAACTAGATGAGGCTAGCTTGCGGGAGTTACTACGACATGTGCAACCTGCAACTAGCCTTAGAAGGTATGAAAATATTATTACATACTTTTCAATAATATCTCTCTTACATTTTGTTTTATTTAGGATAAAGTCTTGGATGTGTGAATCTCGAGAGGGGAAACTCCAATCAAAAATCGACTCAATCCTTGAACTAAAATGGACTTGTCCCTATGAGTTTATCCATGGGAGTTTATTTCCAGATCAAGTCGTTAGTGAGCAAGAGCGCCCCTTCGTTTTCAAAATGTCTACCATGGGCCCTGCCTCTGGTGTGGACCTTGTTTCCCGAATGGATATATCTGGGTCGAGTGACCTTGCTAATGCATGGGTACATTTTGACCATATGGAGCGGGTGGCAGGTTGGACAACCATGGGAGCTCATGTGTATGATCCAAGGTAGTTTTTTTTCTCATTATCTTAAAATGGTTTTAAACATTGCACTTTTCACAGGCTACGTTGTAACTTGACAATTGCAACGGCAGAGTTTAAAGTACAAGACCAGATGGCTCAAGAAATATTTTGGAAGTCCCTCTCCGACATTGTATTCAAGCGGACTGGTAAGCCTGCCAACTTTCGCGGTTTCATGGCAGATGGGGCTGGGGCTAATTGGAATGGTGTCCGGGCAGTCTTTGGGAATGGTCTACCCCTAGAAGGTCGTGAGAGGACATGTGAGTTCCATTGGGCTCAGAGCCTAAACCAACACTGCCACCTTATCAAGCCAGATTTCCAATTAGCATTTAAGGAGTTGTGCAAACAATGGCAAGCTGCACCTTCTGAAGAAGAGCATGAGGCAAAAGCAAACGAGATTCGAATGTGGTGGCGTGAAGATGGCCATACTGACGTAAGTTGTCTACCACAACTTGAGTCGTGGTTGGGGTGGTGGGAAGTTAGAATGTTCCAATGGGGACATCACTCTTTTCAGGTTGGTTTTTCTTTTTTTCCTCTCTTTTTATTGCTTTTTAATATCATCTTTTTATAAGGATCAACCACTTGAGGATCTTGCATACACCCCAACTGTGAATCTCTCAGAGAGTAAACATTGGAGCTGGCGTTCCTCTGAGGCAGGGAAAGGGAAGATGAGTCTATATGAAGCATGTCTATCAGATTTGATACGCGCTGTAGAGCAGTCTTCAAAAGCTTTGGCATTTGAGGAAGGAAGATACATGGGAACAGGACCTTCAGTTGAGATGTTACACGATCGGATGAAGAAGAAAGTGACTCCACCAGCACGAACAATAGCAACTGCAGTGGAGGAAGTGGTCCGCGGCACATCTATGGAGTACACTCCTCGGGCTTCTATTGGTGATATGAAGACCGTCCGCTCAAAGCGTCGATTTTCTTTTGCTGGTGAAGATGTTGGCACGGATCTTGGAGCAAAAAGCTCTCACAGGCCTGATGTTGAGTATCATTCTGCTCCAAGACATCGCCCCAGAACCGAACCACCTCAAGTGGCTGATGAAGAAAGTGCATCACAGCAGGTTGAAATTGCTTATCGTAGTGTGGAGCCGAAGCAATGGGCAATCCGTCGAGTGCCAGCGAAATCAAATGTAAGGTGTGTGGGGATGCTTCCAAGGGGCAAGTGTTGGGCTTGGATCCGTGGTGAAAAATCTGCTTCTGTTCCAGCCCCATGTTTCTATGGGGAACGAAAGCAAGCAGGATTTTCAAGATGGTGCTGGCTATATTGTTGCAACATCGACGCCAACCATACGAAGCGGCTTGAAGACACTATAGTGACTAAACCTGATGCAGTACCTAAAGAATGGCCGGTTGCTAATGGGGTCGCGCTCACCTCGGATGAGATTGAAAACCTTGAGAAATTTGGTTTTAATCTTGAGAGGAGAGTTGGAGACATGAGTGACAGGAGCAGGACTATTCCTACAGAGATGCACAGGAGGCCAGCACGAAAAGGTAAAGCAGTTAAATTTATTGGTACCGTCTCCAAGCAGAAGCAAGGTAAAATAAACTTGGCTCAAACACTTGAGTGTGAGATTCTCTCCACGAAGTACATCACTGCGCTTGCAAAGGAGTACATAGTCAAAACAGAAGGTGGAGAGTACACAATTGCCATTCACGACTTTCCTTCTTGCACATGTCCAGACTTTATGAAGCGCGAGGAACATGGGAAGGCATATGCTCCTTGCAAGCATATGTACTACATCTTCATCAACATCTTGCACCAGGATCCTAAAGTGGATATTCATATACACCAAGCAAGCCTTACTATTGCTGAGTTGCAAAAAACTTTTGGAGCTAATTAGATTTCTCCAACACTATCGATGTTTATTCTCTATCAATAAAACTTATTATACTTTATATAATTAATACAAATGTGCTTTTTCATTTCACTTTTCATTTTATATGCTTCCGAGTGTTCTTCTCGCAATACTGCCCATAGTACTCGTGTGTCTCCATTTCTGTCTTTACCATCTCAAAAAAGATTTCATGGTAGTCTTTCGGGTGCGTGATGTTGCAGTGTGTCGCAAGAGCATATATACCATCATACTGATCATTGCCATTGTTTCCACCAGACGCTAGAAAACATACGGGGCACTTCTTGAAAGTGGCAGAATTGCATTTTTCTAAAACAAGTAAGAGGGCATTCTTTTTCACCCAATTTGTTGCACCCTCTGTCATTGCATTTATCTCCAACTCATGATCACTATCCTCACTATCCTCTCTTTCATTCTCTTGTGTGATTTGGTTATGCTGTGCAATGGGATAGTTATTGCATCTCCTAGCCCTTGAGCCCTGGGAAGAAAGATTGTGAGAGTTAAAATTACCAACACTAGAACCCATAGACATTTGTGGGTGTATTTCCCTTTTTTCGAATGAGAGTGTGAATGAAGATCTATAAATTCTAAACAGTATGCTACGACAAACCCCTCAAGAATGTATTCTACAAAGAACCAAGTCTTTCTTTTATATGCAATAAGCTTACATCAACGGTTATTTTTTTTCCTTTCAAACGGTTATATGGCTTCACATAGAATCTTATTTCAAATTTAATAATTTTTTAATTCTGACAAACCTAACAT
Source organism: Selaginella moellendorffii (assembly GCF_000143415.4). NCBI lineage: Eukaryota > Viridiplantae > Streptophyta > Lycopodiopsida > Selaginellales > Selaginellaceae > Selaginella > Selaginella moellendorffii. The sequence continues at coordinate 2,330,763 of NW_003314268.1, forward strand.
TTACTAGCCAAAAAGCATAGAGTACAAATTTAAAGAAGTGACAAGAATACTCTTTTTTCAAACATTTTATTTTATGTTCTAACAAATGTCCCTATCATTGCATGTAGTAAATATTTAAATTATTAGAACAAAATGTGTTCTTTAGAACATTTTTATCTATATAATATATAGAGAGTTATTAAATTATTAGGTTCGCCATAACCTTAAAATTTTAAAATTTATAATGTTTGTACTAAATTACAATTGAAAATTGAGCTCAACTCGTGAGCTCAACTCTTCAACTCGTGAGCTCAAGTATGGTCCGCGCCCCTTGGCTGCAGTGCATGAACATAGGGCTTGCAGCAAATGCTCAAGAAGGGGAAAAACTGAAAGTATATACAAGTGTCCTTGATAAATGAAAAAAGAACTAAAAGAATTGCTTGTTCTTAAGCACGCTTGACAAACAAGTCAATTTGCTCCTGAAGATTGTAGTCGTATAGAAGAGGATTGTCCTGTGAGCATATAGGTCATTCTCTGCCTTATAAACCAGCCAAAGGATCATTGGACTTAAAGTCGAAATTCATCCCTTCTAGAGGAGAGTAGTGATTTGCGAGGATACCTCCAAAGATCTGCAATAGAAACTTAGGTAGCAGTTCCAAATGTTTCTGAAAAACGGACCATCAATTCAGGTTCAGAGAGACACCTGATGCAAAGCCGGTCGAACTTTGTGCAGTTGCGTACTGCAAAAGGGAAGTGCATTCATGTGGGAGATGGAAGCATTTTACCTGTTCGTGCAACTAGGGATGTGCGAGTTCCACTAGGAAGAAAGTCTCTGTTTTTGAAGAATGCGTGGTATGTTTCAAAGATAGTGAAGAATCTGGTTTCTGTAAGCTACGGATGAAGGTTTGGATGTGAATTTCTCCAAACATCAATGTCAAGTTCTTGCAAATGGTTGTCCATTACTGCATTTTCCCAAACGTGGTAATCTCTTTGAGAAGGAGATAGCTTCTGGAGAAAAATCGAACACTCCTGGGATATGCATGACTGCAGATAGTTCTCTCTGGCATGCTCGACTTGCACATGCCAATCCCCCTCTCATCTGTAGAAGCAGGAGCTTATGGATGGCTTCAATGACCATGTTCTTCAAAGTTTAGCGAACTGTCACACTTGCATTCTTGGCAAGAAAACCCGTCATACTTTTAAACCTGCTGTGATTAGAAGCACTTGTCCTTTGCAGCTCGTTCACTCAGATGTTTGTGGACCCATGCAACTGTTTGCTCAGAATGGTGCAAAGTATTTTGTGACGTTTACAGATGATTTCTCTAGGCACATGGACGTCTTCTTTCTTCGTCACAAAAGATGAAGTCTTCAGCAAATTCAAGCAATTCATAGCAGAAGCCAAAGTGAAAACTGTCAGAGGGTTGGTTGTTTACGTACTGATTTAGGAGGGGAATATGTCAACAAGTCCTTTCAAAAGTTCTGTGCTGAACGAGGAATTCTTCATCAGCACTCTTGTTCTCATACCCCTCAACAGAATGGAGTCTATGAGCATAAGAACAAGACAATTATAAACACAGTTTGGTGCTTCCTTCAAGAATCAGGACTACCGAAGCAGTTGGATCAGCTGTGCACATTCAAAACCTCCTCCCTCATTTTCACAATCCCAAAAAGATCCCAGAAGAGCTTTGGACTGGTCAAAGACAATCGTTGGTGCATCTCAGGCGCTTTGGTTGTTTAAGATTTGCAAAAATGGTTGATGAGCATCTTGGCAAGTTGGAGAGCAGAAGCAAGCCAGCCTTTCTTGTTGGATACGACTCCAATTCAAAAGGATATCACTTGTACCAGCTTGGTAATCATCAAATTTTTGTAACCACTGACGTTCGTTTTGACGAAGGAACACTCTACAAAGATCGCATTCAAGAAGAAGGAAGCTCAGATCAAAACATGAACTAGACTCTAGAAGAATAGAGTTGGGATGGTGTTGAAGACATTGATGAAAATGACGATGATCTGACAATCATCTATCCCTCATCTCCTTCAGCAAACGACCATCCAACACCAGTCTCTAGATCTTCTCTTCTTGAAGAATAGGGCAATGCTATTCATCGTGCACAAACTGGAGAAGTTGACAGGCTCATACGTGATCTACCATTCAATGTGGAGAACTATAGGTGGACATTATTTGGACGATCAAGTAGAGCACCTCATCTCAAGCAGTGGTCTTTTGCAGCAACAGAAATAGCTTCTAAACCAGTCAACTTTGAGTAGGCGATTCAAGCTCCTGATGCAGACAAGTGAATTTCAGCAATGCAAGATGAGTTGAATTCTCTTGATGAGAACCAGACTTACGACTTGGTGGAAGCTCCTGAAGGACGTGAAGTTGTCGGACACGCTGGGTGTTCAAGCTTAACAGAAATGCTGATGGATCGGTTCAGTGTTACAAGGCAAGACTTGTTGCTCAAGGATATTCACAAGTTCCTGGAGTTGATTTTGATGAGACGTTCTCACCAATTATAAAGCAGACAAGTATCAAAATGCTTCTGGCTTTTTCAGCGAAGTTTGGTTTGCACGCACATCACATGGACATAAAAACAGCCTTCCTTAATGGGAACTTGAAGGAGGAGATATTTATGCAGCAACCCCCAGGCTTTGAGCTTTTTGGATCACGGTATTCTAAACTCATCTGCAAGCTTTGCAAGGCTCTTTATGGCCTTAAGCAGGCTTCTTGTTAGTGGTATTGTCGTGAATGTGACTTCGGGTATCGAAAGTTACTTGTCGGCTAGTCCTTATGCACTCTTTCCTTACTGCCACAATGGCAGGAAGTCGGTATTGTTGATTCCCTTTAGCCCCTCTTGTTCAAATGTTAGTTTACTGGGCTTAGCACCTGTACTTAACTAGATGGACATAAGGTAGGAACTTCTATGTGTTTCTAGCTGAGCATACTCAGCCTGGCTCTTAGTTCTCTTTTGCTCTATCTTGCACTAACTTAACAAGAACCCTTGCATATTGAAATTAGTCCCTCAATATCGTTGGATGATTGTAGCGCACGTGGTTTTGACCCTTTATCCTATGGTGATTTACCATAGGATAACACCACGAAGCGGAACCTAAACCCTCTTTGTGCCACGTGACAGATGCCACGTGTCACATACCACGTGTCCATGCCACGTGTCCATAGGAACCCGAGGTTCAGGGCCTTGGGCCACTGAACGAAGGAACGGTGCCAAACTCCCAAGCGTGACGTCAAGGAGTGATGGAACCGGACCACGGAGCAACTCCCGAGCATATAGCCCAAAGAGCGAAGGGACAGGAGCCCGAAGCGACTTGGAACAGTCCTGGAGCAACCAGCATCCCAATGCCAGGACCAGCACGCAAAACGGAGCCAAACGGAGTCTGGCACTATTTCGGCATACCGGTGGCCTAACGTGAGGATATGGGTACTCCACCAGCTAGCATGGAATGGAACTCGGGCTTAGACCCGAGCCGGACGCAGAACAAGGACAGGCACGCAAGCGGGAGCTAGACTATGCCTCAAGTTGGTCGGCCATGCCCGACCTACCCACTATCCCTACTATACATTTGGAACCCCCCATAGCCCCCCCCCCTTGAGGAACACACGCTTTGGGCTTTCACCCCAAGCCTCCCTTAGTATCAGGAGTTAGTCTCTGGGATAAGCTCAAAACTTACTAAATATGGAATGTCCCTAGATTGCGAATTTGGATATGGGACGAACACCATTGTGTTCAGGATGATCTCTACATTCCGTAGATATGCCAAATGAGCAAATCTGGACACTTTCCATAAATAGCATTTGGGACCGAATTGAGACTAACGCTAAGGGCATGATAGCGAGGGTGTTTGGCAGACACGGTAAGCTATCATCTAGCGATATTGAGGGACCAAGCTCAATATCGCGGGGGTTCCTAACACTAGCAAGTGCAAGCTAACATCATGAGTTTCTCATCACCGTGTCAAGTCTGCTTGACTAAATGACAACTTAGGATTTCCTTCCTTAGTGCCCTTCCGGTCTAAGTGCACATGTGATGACCAGTTTCTCAACTAGCTTAGGCGGAGACTAATAACGGGTCCAGCAATACCGACCTCCTACCATCGTGGTAGTAAGGTAAGAGTGTCCGTAAGGACTAGCCGACAGGTAACTTTCGATACCTGAAGTCACATGCGCGACACTCTCCCCCCCTTGGGAAGATCGACGTCCTCGTCGATGCATACTCGAGTCTAGAATACCGCCAAGGAAACAACTCCATAAAAAGTTCACGGTACTCACACTATGTGAGAAATGCACCAACTTAAATGAGTTAGGGGGTAACCTCTTTGTCTAACGCGGATGCGCTACCAGCTCAGACATCTTCCGGCCGTCGCCGACAAGGAAATGACCAACGGAGTCAGCCACCCCTGCTGCTCTGGGAGTCACCCAGCTTACAAAAGTGTGATATGCCCTGCCTGCAGGAACATAGAGAGAGAAGCCAGAGGCCCCTACCCTCCTAAGCAAAGAAACCAAACCCGTCGGTAAGGTTTAGATAGACTACTGTAAACAGGCAGTTAGAGTTGTTTACACGGTCACGCCCTTTCAACGGAATAAGGAACATCGATAAAGAGGCGGGTTATGTGACCAGTCGACAGTAGCTACCCCATGACTAGAGATTTCACCATGCACACGAAGTGCCGAAGCCAGTCTGCCCATTACTGGCCCAAACTCAAAGATTAATAGATGGACAATATCAAAGTCATAGACAATGATATTTTAGAGATTTAATTATCAGGGAATAAAGCGTAGATTAGAACACAAAAGTATTCCAAGTAAGTTATCATCCGATAAACTAGTATTACAATATAGGAACCACCAAGATCACTATCATTAGAAAACATAGGATGCACCATCCAACAAAATTCAATAGCAAGTATATCATCAAGTAAACGCAATGATAAAACTTAACTACCGAAGATAGCAGACAGTAAGCCAACAACTTACTAGAGAGAACTCAAAGTATCTTTGACTAACAAGCACAATGCTCGCGAATGTATCACCCAAAGGAAATAACATCCAAATCTATCAAAACTAACTCGAGCAATAATCAACAGAAGAGAATGAATGTGGGAAGACCAACAAACACTCATGCCTGCTAACTATCACAAAAGCCAATCTGAATAGATCCCAGCCAACAATACCAAGGAACTCAAGTTGCCTAAACAAGTGTTAGCAACATCCTACTGATGTCTCAAACCCAAGAAACCAATCCAGAGCAAACCACAAAGAACATGTGGTATTGCGAAAAGCCAAAAGCCATCAAAGAGAATAACTAACCATCATGAAAGATCATCAATCATCCCATTAATAAAGAGATACATAATCATCGTTGAAGAAAGAATCTACCATCCCGAAGAATAGCAAATAATTCCAAACCAGCAATAATCAAGCAAAACTTGTGATAAGGATAATCAATTACCCTAGATGATAGTCATTCATCACCAATGATTGCCAGATGCAAAGCCAACTTCAACATTGAAGCTAATGAGCCAAAATGCCTTCCCCAACAACTTCTAACAAATGGAATAATGAGCATAAAACTCAAAGAACCAAAGCTCGAAGAAGCTTATAGCCAAGTCTTGCTTAATAATGATCACGAGTCTTATAGAAGCTAACTTCAATGCTAAAGAAGAAATCATGGTGCAACCCACAATGTCTTCTTCAACACATCCATAAACCAAACTTCATAATGCCAAAGCTAATGAAGAGCATTTCTGCATCAATCCAAAAGCTAAGCACAATGAAGCTATGTTTAACAAGTGATCATCAAACGATCCTCCATGAATCCATCTACAGCAAGACGTAACTCACATCATAACAAGTACAAGGCAAATCATCAATGATCAATATATTCGAATTTAAACCCAATAACGATTCAAACTTTCCAATATTGATCACTAACTCTTTCTCTTGTAGAGTTAGCATAGTCCACGACTGAATCACTTTTCAAGGACAAGCTTAAAGCTCAACCCTTACTAACAAACTCATCGAGAACACAACTAACTCAACTTGCCACTCAGTTCATTTGAACGTCAACACAGTTGCTAATTAGCAAATGCATGAATGCCAACAACACAAAGCTATAGCCAAATCATCAACACTATATTCATCAAGACTAATGAAACTCAATATCAATCCTTGGAAGGATATCTCATTTCACTCAGATCTCAATATCAACAATATCAATGACAAGGCATCACTTTAATGGCATCAACACCAGGACAAAGCTAGAAGAAAGCAAGAGTGAATCACCACTTGGAGCTTTCCAGCAACCAAGCTAACCAAAGTCGAAGATACTATACTTAGTATCCGAGACCAATCCTCTAACAATACTCAGTTACAGATAACACATCATCAAGGAGTGATTCACCACGTCCAAGACTCAATGAAATCCAACACTACGGACTAAATGTAACCAAATGATATCAACAGAGGTAAAGTCGACATGCCAACATGGAAAACCATGCAAGTCCAACAACACGATCCTCCGCAACACCATCCGGTCAAGCAAGCCCACCACTGCTAAATCATCATCGAGCAAAGCAAGTGTCAACGGTCTTTTTGACAAAGTCTACAAGTAATCACTAGTCGCAAAGCAACTAACAATCGCTCTTCAACTTGCCTTCACAAGACTCGAACACTAACTCATGTCATCGAGTTACATACTTGTCCAACATAAACATAATACCCCAGGTATGAGATAAAAGTTCATAGATAAGCACAAACTAAATGACCACTCAAATCCAACTCAACTGCGATAAGCTCACCAACACACCTAGTCAATAGCTCTGAGCATGCCTTGAAGAGGCTAGCTATGCATGATCAACACTCAGTCGAAACTAAAGTGAAGACCATGAGATGGACTCATATTGGTACACAACCTCCTCATAGACAAAACTATAGTACAGGTACCAACATCTCAACCTCAAACAACTAAGTTGGACATCACCATCCTCAGCCAAGGTGCAGGGCTACCAAAACTAAGTCAAGATCAGTGAGAGCTCACTACTCTCATAGAGTCTTAGCGAAATGCAAGGTGCAACCTGCCACCGAGCATAATGCTACAAAAGAAAGGCATAAGAGTCACCTTTCTTAGAAAAGTGCAGCGGCCACTTTTCTACACTAACTCCAGACTCTATCCAACTCCATTGCCTTAGCCCCAAAAGTCAGCATCCCTTTCGGGTCGCATCATACAAACTATCTACCAAGGTCTAAGCTAACCGAAGTCAACTCCAACCCCTTCTCTAGTTTGTACTTGCCTTCGAAAACGGAATGGTTTTCGGACAAAATGATCAATAGATCAGCCATTGGAAAAGTCTAAGAAAATTTGTGGAAAATTTCCCATCCTAGAGAAAGAATGACTCTCAGTCCAGGATTGCAAACTTTCAAGACTCAACCAACTTCCTCCTACCAACAACTTCACATAGGCTCACCTCAACACAGATTCTCATGATCCATCAATATGCTTAAGCATCGAACATCTTTACCCATTTTGACATCCGACATCTGCAAAGTGCAAAATGAACATCCAAGGCTTGATCACGAAGACCACATCTTCAGATATCCACATTGCACTAACACTCTTCTTCAATTACCTTCAAGATCCAATGTGAAGCCAAAACACTAACAAGAAAAATGACATAGAAAATCAAGGTCCAAGGAAAACTTCCTCATCACTCGAAATAACAATGCCACTTCCACTAACACAAGTGCTAGCGATGTCAATACATCAACCTCACACCTTCTCCATCCAATAATCTACTCCAAGTGCTAACGGATCAATAGATGAGCTATAGCAAATGAATGCTACAACCCATTCCCAACACCTTATGGGCAAACCCTCAAGGAAACAAGGTACCAACATAAGCTTAGCATAATGGACCACCATTGAGAATCCAGTCAAAGCTACTACAATGCTACTTCATGCAAGTAGACTAGCTTCTCCATCAACCACTTTGGGGTTGATCATCATTTACTCAAGCAACTTCGTAAACGCATTACTCTTTATCACATGGATATGATATAAGCATCACAATGACTTGATCATCAATTGAGCAATAACATGAGCAATGCCAATGTCATTACTTCAAAGGTTTATGTGAGTATCAAGTGCTAACTCAATTCGACAAAATGCAACATAAATGCCACACTCCACCGATAGAGATTTACAACACCCAATATCACTAACTTTTGTTCACAACACGGACAAGCTCATGCCACTCTCTTTCCGACCAAACTCAACACTAATCCAACACCAAGCTACTCAAGGAGTAATAGCAAGGTTCCCCGGAAAAGAATTGAGCATTGCAACCCAAGTCTTCCAATAGCAAGCTTAGACAAAATGGTTTAGCGCTTCACCGCTATCCATCCTACAACTCACCATTGTAAGACCACCATCTCCAACATGCATCAAGATAGGGACTCTTGATTGCATGATGTGAACACAAGCAATGAGTTAACACCTCGTTGCAGATCATCTCTCCAAGAAGAGAAAATGATTTACGTATTTGATCCTTTGTCCCCGATGACTCTCTTTTCGGTCTCATCTTTGACCAAACCTCAAGCTTTCTTTCACACTGCCTTCAGTTCAATCCAAGAAAAGTTTATGAGAGAGCACGGCAATGATTACTTGAACCAATAGACTATTCCCTACAGTCTTGATTGATCCAATTATAAACATGCCTAGGAAGGATCCACTAGTGCCGTGCTAAACAGCTACGGACCAGCCTATTTGCCACTCATAGCAAACCCAGGGAAAGTTTATTTTCACCCATGGTACAAGGAATAACTCATGGAACCACTGGAACCACTCATGGAACCACCGATAGGCTAACATTAATCCTGCCAACTCAAAGTGCAACCTTGAGTTGCTAATGTGCCTCACTCACAAGCCCAAGTGCAAACTCGTGCTACAGAACAATTTAGTCCACCCTATGAGCCCAAGAGCAAGCTCACATATTATGAAACACAGAGGTAACCAAAACCTATCCCAAGGAACTAATGCGAAGTCTTTGCACCAAAACGTGTACCCACTCGGATCATCGTTTTCATCTCTGCGTATGCAACGAGACTAGTTGCCCAATCTCATTGGATAGTTCTCACCGAGACTCATTCTCTGATACCAAATGTAGCGCACGTGGTTTTGACCCTTTATCCTATGGTGATTTACCATAGGATAACACCACGAAGCGGAACCTAAACCCTCTTTGTGCCACGTGACAGATGCCACGTGTCACATACCACGTGTCCATGCCACGTGTCCATAGGAACCCGAGGTTCAGGGCCTTGGGCCACTGAACGAAGGAACGGTGCCAAACTCCCAAGCGTGACGCCAAGGAGTGATGGAACCGGACCACGGAGCAACTCCCGAGCATATAGCCCAAAGAGCGAAGGGACAGGAGCCCGAAGCGACTTGGAACAGTCCTGGAGCAACCAGCATCCCAATGCCAGGACCAGCACGCAAAACGGAGCCAAACGGAGTCTGGCACTATTTCGGCATACCGGTGGCCTAACGTGAGGATATGGGTACTCCACCAGCTAGCATGGAATGGAACTCGGGCTTAGACCCGAGCCGGACGCAGAACAAGGACAGGCACGCAAGCGGGAGCTAGACTATGCCTCAGGTTGGTCGGCCATGCCCGACCTACCCACTATCCCTACTATACATTTGGAACCCCCCATAGCCCCCCCCCCTTGAGGAACACACGCTTTGGGCTTTCACCCCAAGCCTCCCTTAGTATCAGGAGTTAGTCTCTGGGACAAGCTCGAAACTTACTAAATATGGAATGTCCCTAGATTGCGAATTTGGATATGGGACGAACACCATTGTGTTCAAGATGATCTCTACATTCCGTAGATATGCCAAATGAGCAAATCTGGACACTTTCCATAAATAGCATTTGGGACCGAATTGAGACTAACGCTAAGGGCATGATAGCGAGGGTGTTTGGCAGACACGGTAAGCTATCATCTAGCGATATTGAGGGACCAAGCTCAATATCGCGGGGGTTCCCAACACTAGCAAGTGCAAGCCAACATCATGAGTTTCTCATCACCGTGTCAAGTCTGCTTGACTAAATGACAACTTAGGATTTCCTTCCTTAGTGCCCTTCCGGTCTAAGTGCACATGTGATGACCAGTTTCTCAACTAGCTTAGGCGGAGACTAATAACGGGTCCAGCAATACCGACCTCCTACCATCGTGGTAGTAAGGTAAGAGTGTCCGTAAGGACTAGCCGACAGGTAACTTTCGATACCCGAAGTCACATGCGCGACAATGATAGCTTACCGTGTCTGCCAAACACCCTCGCTATCATGCCCTTTGTGTTAATCTCATTTCGGTCCCAAATGCTATTTATGGAAAGTGTCTAGATTCACTCATTTGGCATTTTTACGGAATGTAGAGATTAGTCTGAACACAATGGTGTTCGTCCCGTGTCCAAATTCGCAATCTAGAAACATTCCATATTTAATAAGTTTTAAGCTTGTCCCAGAGACTAACTCTTGATACTAAGGGAGGCTTGGGGTGAAAACCCAAAGTGTGTGTTCCTCAAGGGGGGGGGGGGGGGGGGGGGCCTATGGGGGGTTCCAAAATTATAGTAGGGATAGTGGGTAGGTCGGGCATGGCCGACCAACCTGAGGCATAGTCTAACTCCTACTTGCATGTCTGTCCTTGTTCTGCGTTCGGCTTGGGTTTAAGCCCAAGTTCCATACCATGCTAATTTGGGGTACCCATATCCTCGCATTAGGCCACCGGTATGCCGAAATAGTGCTAGACTCTATTTGGCTATGTTTTGCATGCTAGTCTTGGCATTGGGATGCTGGTTGCTCCAGGACTGTTCCAAGTCACTCCAGGCTCCTGTCCCTTTGCTCCTTGGGCTGTATGCTCGGGAGTTGCTCCATGGTTCGGTTCCATCACTCCTTGGCTCCATGTTTGGGAGTTTTGCACTGTTCCTTCGTTCAGTGGCCCAAGGCCCTGAACCTCGGGTTCCACACCACCATCCTATAGACACGTGGCATGTGACACATGGCATTTGTCACGTGGCACAAAGAGGGTTTAGGTTCCACTTCGTAGTGTTATCCTATGGTAAATCACCATAGGATAAAGGGTAAAAACCACGTGTGCTACAGGTATGAATGTTTGGATTCTTTTTTTATGGGTCTCAATATGCAAAGGTTGAACAGCAATGAAAATTTATATCTTCTTCAGCAGGGTGATCACTTTGTTGTGATGGCAGTTTATGTGGACGACTATTTGATTGTCAACAACAATGACATTGTTTTGAAGGATGTGAAGATCAAGCTCATGGACAGTTTTGTGATGAAGGACTTAGGAGTTGTGCAGCAGCTGTTAGGGATGGAAGTTGACAGGGATGAAGTAGATAGGAGAATCACCCTCACACAGCACCAATATGTGAAGAAGCTTCTCAACTAGTTCAACATGACAAGTTGCAAATCCGTGGCTACACCAGTCATCACTGGCATCAAGTTCACAAGCAAGATGGATGATTTATTTGATCAGCCCTTGGTCTACCGATTGCTTGTTGGAGGACTACTCTACCTCGCCAATATGACTTGCCTTGACATCTCCTTTGCCGTTGGCCTCCTCAGCCGATACATGCAGTCTCTGAGTTGTTATCATTGGCAAATGGCAAAAAGAGTTTTGAGGTATTTGAAAGGAACAACTGCTCATGGATTGGTTTACAAATGCTCAGGTCAGTCCAAACTTGTTCTTCAAGCTTACTGCGATGTAGATTGGGCTGGCAACTTGGGTACATGACATTCAACCTCTAGAATTTGCTGCATAATTGCTGGTGCTTCGGTTTCATGGGGAAGCAAGAAGCAAACAACAGTTGCTCTTTCCTGTGCAGAAGCGGAGTACGTAGCTGCCAGTACAACAGCAAGGGAGATCATCTAGCTTTGTCGATTACTTGGAGAACTCAATCAACAGCAATCAGATGCGACTATTCTGCATTGTGACAACAAAAGTGCAATCGCCATGTCAAAGAATCCTGTGTTTCATGCTCATACGAAATGTATAGACGTGCAGCATCACTTCATTCGCGAACGTGTAGCAACCGAAGATCTTCACCTGGAATATGTTCCTTCACAATATCAGTTGGTAGACCTTCTAACCAAGCCACTTTCGGAGCTCACATTCATCAAGCTGAAGAATCAACTTGGAGTGTCAAGTGCCCTAAGCTTGAAGGGGGAGTGTAGGAATAATGATGAACACGACAAGCAAGACGATTCATATCAGAAGCAATCCAAATCGTGATCAGATCTTTGGTGATTTTTTATTTGATTGAAGTTGTATATATATATAGCCATATATGAATCAACGTGTGTGTTGAAGTGAAATCTGTTGTTCTTGCTCTGCTTTTTTTTCAGTATCTTTCTCTTTTTTTCTTTTTATCCATTTTTGTGATGAATGCAAGGGTATTTTGCACTCCTCTAGGTACTAGGCTCACCTGGCAGCAGCATTGCTTGAGCAAGAGGGCTGTAGAAAGAAAAACTATGACCAAGTTATACTTCTCAAGATTGTCTCCCAGAATCACCAGGAGTTTTTCAGGAAGCAATGTGGTCATCAAGAAATCCATCGAGAAGAGGGAATTTTTGCTAGGAAAACATTTGAACTGGAGAACACATATAGTTGCAGTTTTTGCTGGCATGATTTTGCTTGGAACTCCCGCATTTGAGGCCGATGCTCTTAAGATGTGCTCTTGTCTTCTGAAAGAATGCTAGTAATTTTATTCTTCTCTTTTGTCCTTCAAGAAAGACGAGTGTTTTTTTTAAATTTTTTTCCTCTAATTGGAGCTCGCTTGATGCATTGCAGATCCTTCGTGCTTGCAAACTTGTAACGATCAACCTGACGAGACCAAGTGCCAGGTAAGTCTAAAGATTTTGTGTAAAACTTCTTTTGGATCGATTGATTCACGAATACTTTTAGATAAAATGCAGAGACATTTTTTAGAACGAGGTGAGTGAACAAATTCAATGATTGCGTGGTGAGCCACAAGAGCTGTGTCTTGCAGAAGAAAGACAAGGGGCATTTCCCAGTCCTGCCACCCTTGGGCTTGCGGTGCAAGCAAGTGAGCTGGGATCGCGCATCCAACTAGAGAATGGGGTGTTGATGGAGGGAGTGCTGATGTTTGCTGCATTGGGAGGCAGCCAAACTACGTGGGTGAGAGAGGAAGGCGCTATGACACATGTCGCATGCAAAGTGTTGACCATGACTGCACCTATTGTCTGTCCTATCGAGCGAAAAAGCTATTGCGAGTTTTGCATGTGCTCAATGATGTGGCTCAATGGCTGTGATTAACGCAAAGTTAATTAATTGCTTCATTCAAGATCTCTCTCTCCGATGGTAGCTGCAACTAGTGATTCTAATGTGGGGTCTCAAGACTATGTAGACTACTATTACTAGTCATCACTAAATGATGTCTCTTCGTAGTAGCAATAAGTTCTAGGTGATGTAGACATAGGTGGAGAGAGCAGTGAATTAGGTTTGTGTTTATCTTGAAGAATCTAATCACTTTCTTTTCCAGGATCTGAGCGCTTTACACAACTTAGTGCTTTAGGTATTTAGTCTATTCCAATACAGTGCTTTATAGTAGAAATAATAATATATAGATAGTATTTTAGGAGGAATAGGTATGCAAGAAGACTTCAAATAGCCATTACATTTTCAAAGTCCCTTTGCTATTTTAGCAAGTACTGGCATTTAGCTTTTTTGTTTCTTAAACCTTCTCTATATCCAGATTTAGGCATTCAGATAGAGACTTCCAATGGGATTGTAGGAGGTACTACTCAATTTTAGAATGTTATTTTTTAGTTATGGGTTTGTAATGGGATATTTTATCTAAGTGCAAATTATATAGCATTTTAGACCCTGGCATATAGAATTTTATTGCTTCCTTTGAGGAGGAGTTGCTAAACTTTCTAGGCCACCGGATCCAGCCAATTGCAGCCGTCCAATAAGGGGTAATTATAAAGAAGTTATTTCTCTAACCACATGTTCGCGAATAATCGCACTGATGTTTGCTCCTAGCCAATGGGAGGCAACCAAGTTGCATGGGGTAGGAGAGGAAGGCACAGCAACACATGTCACATGCAAATGTGTTGACCATGACTGCGCCCATGGTCTATCAAGCGAATTAGTTTTGTTTTGTAATGTTTTTCTAAGGTTTATGAAATGGTGAGAGAGCCCCTACCACTACTGCCGATTTGCGATCCAAATTTGAGGCATTGTGTCAATGTTGCTGGAATGAGCCACATCCTGGTACGGTTTGTATCAAGATCTAATCAATTTGTCCATGCTTTCTTCTAGCATTGTTTCAGTTCCAAGTTTGCTTTGGTAGTGGTAGAGTTAAAAAATGAAGGGTCAGATCATTAAGCCAACTCTATATGGCAAGACAATAGTGATTCAATGGAGAATTACTGCTGAAAAATTATTATCTTGAAAAATCACTAAGGTTGGTTTTCTATCGTGTGAGGGATTTACTTCTTTTGTATTGTGTACTCCAAGTGAAAAACTTTCTTCAAACAAGTAGGATTTGTGTGATGTGATCAACCATCTTAGTGTAAGCTAAGATTGTATTTTTAAAATTTTCTACTTTCCTACTATCACCTTTGTTTGTAGATTGATGCGGAAAACTCATGTGTGATTATATCTCAAGACATGAGTTGAGATTTTCTAAGTGCTGGTAGTGAGAAAGAGAAATTCAAGGTAACAATAGCTTTCATTTCCAAGCTGAAGGTGGTCTGACATATGCTTATGCTGTAGTTTTACTTCAAGGCAACACTTTTGGAGAAAGTCTTAAAATTGCTGGATATGAACATGAAGACTATTCAAATGTGTTGTGATTGCCTTCAAAAGGACAGGAAATCTTCTAAGTGCTCAAATAGGATCTAGTGAAGATAGAAGAAAAACCTCTCCATGCAGAACAAGTGGATGAACTTGTTAAAGAAGTTCGCACCTTGTGAAAGAGATTAGCTTTGTAGTTTATACCATATATTTAGAATATTAATATATTCCCAAAGTGAGAAAAGAAGAATTAATGGTAAATATTATTAATAAAGATAATATATGCAAAGTACTACTTGGGAATATAAATATATTTAGAATATTAAAATTTTAAGAAACTTAATACCCAACCAAGAGAAAAGTAAAATAAAAATTTCTAAGAATTTTTTTTTAATAGTTATTAGATTATATATATATTTAGTACACTCCCAGAAAAAAAAAAGCAAATGAAGAATTACTAAAAAATAAATTTTTTTACTTGGGATACAAACAAATTTAGAATCTTTGCAAGTAATTGTTGCAATGCAAAAACCTCAAACATCCAACAAATAAAAGACCAAACTGCTCACTATTTGCATCTAGATGTCCTCTTCAGCTAAAAGTATAAGCTACTTGAGTTTTTTTACAAATGCTTGGATGTCTTTGAGTTTCTTGTTTGTCGTCTATGTTGTATAGTATTATGTGTGTATGTAGAAATATCAAAAGGAAAATATTGTATTAAATTATTGATTTTTGTACTTATCTAGCATTTGTTGGGCAACATGTCATGCAAAGTGTTAATTGGCATTAACACTCAACGTTTTGCAATAGAGACCCTCTAAAATTGAGAGGGTAAATTCTAAGGTTTAGTGGAGAGCATCTAGGATGATAGCAAGCTTGATTATTGGTGCTTTCAGGTTGTGATTCAAGCTCATATGTGAATCTCTTTAGCCTCGATTTAGGGTTTTGTGAGCTATGACATGTGCTCTTTTTCGGGTATTTTCCAAATATATTCATATTTTCAAATAATAATTTGTATTTAATATTTTATTAATGAATATTTATTCTTACTTATGCTTAGGATTATATTTTGTTCTATTTATATTATCAAGTTTACAAGAATTGATATTTGTATTCACCTAGCATTTGCTGGGCATAATTCCCTTAATTCTTCTTTCAAAGTGGAATATAATATTTAATTTTTTATACTATTCCAATTTAATTTTTAATATAACAAAAGTATAACAATCAAAACAGTATTTTACTAACTGGGCAGCATATGCTAGGCAAATGCTAGTTAAAGGATGAGGTTATAATATAAATATCTCTCCATGGATTAAACTAACTCCTTGAATTGAAGTAAACTAAAGCATGGCATTAGCTTGTGGATGAGTAGAAAACCATCAAAACTGGGAGATTTACAAATCTATCTATCGAAAGTCTGCCTTGGCTGGGACCTTGGGAGGGACTGGCTTTTCAACAGTAGCCTTAAGAGCGGTTTTCACGTCAGCATAGACTTCGTCTGGCATTTTATCGGTTGGGATCTACGCACAGAAACACCAAGTCAACAGAAAACAATGACGTATCCTTACCGTTTTCACAGCCTTTGGCAACGATTTCCTGTAGTAGTCAATCACGGGCTTCGATTCGGCCAGGAACGTCTCAAAGCGCTTCTTGATCGTCTCAATGTTGTCGTCTGCCCGGCCAGAGGCTTTTCCACGTTGCAAAAGCCGCTTCTCCATAAGCTCGAGTGAGCAGTCCAAGCACAAAACCACGTCTGGCTTGCCAACCTGTGACAAAAGGAAAAATTTTGAGGAGCATAGGAAACGAAGTCACATAACCTTGGCTTCAAACTCATGGGCCTGATCCACAGCACGGGGAAAACCATCAATGAGAAACCTCTTGCACTTGGCTTTCCCCATTGCTTGCTTGAGCAGATTGATGGTCACGTCCAGAGGCACTAGCTTTCCTTCCTTCATCAAAGTGTCGCATTGCTTGCCAAGCTCGGAGCCCGACGCCACCTCTGCCCGTAACAAATCTCCTGTCGACAAGTGCGAGTAGCCAAAGTCTCTGACCTGTGAAAAAGAAAAAAAAAGCAGAAAAACTGTACTTCAGTCATCCTTTAGCTAAATATTTCTGTCTACTTGCCATTCGCTCGCACTGAGTTCCTTTGCCACAGCCAGGGCCACCTGAAACAAAGAAAGTCAAAGGAAAAAAATTGAGGAAAAAAATGCTATCTGGAGAACAAGGAAAGGAATGAGGGGAGAAGTACCTAGAACGAAAATAATGGTGCGTCTCTTACAGTTGTGTTGTCTGTGGTCGAATCCTGTAAGAACAGGCGCGAACTTTGCAAAAAGACCATATTGATCCTTGAGAAGTTGCGCAATGTACTCAAAGACTTCGGTCGGCGACATGGCGGAAGAGACCTGCACACACAGTTTTTAAAGTCAGTTTTTTAAGTCAGTATAAAGAAGTTTTAGAGTGTCAACTCTCTCACCGTCTTCAAAAGATTTGGAACCTTCTCATAGAACCTGACAACCGGAAACGATTCCTTGCGGTAAGTTTCAAACCTTTTCTTGATGGTCTCCATGTTGTCGTCGCTGCGTCCGCTTGTTTCACCACGCTTCAAGAGCCGCTCTTGCATGACTTTGAATGGACATTCAAGATATATCACCAGATTTGGCTTTCCAATCTGCTCAAAACGAGATCAGAACATGATAGAAAATAATTCAAAGAATGTGACAAATGCTGTACCTTTTTCTCGAAGAGCTGCGCCTGATCCACTGATCGTGGAAATCCATCGATAAGAAAATGCTTGTGTTCGGATTTCTCCATGGCCGCCTTTAAGAGATTAAGTGGAATCTCGGATGGCACAAGCTTCCCTTCTGCCATAAGTTCTTCGCAGCTGATTCCAATCTGTGTCTTGTTTTTTATTTCATCCCTCAAAAGCTCGCCAGCGGAGAGATGAACAAATCCGTAGTTTTTAACAAGCTCCTCACACTGTGTCCCCTTCCCGCATCCCGGGCCACCTAGAAAAACAATTCCAACACTTAGTTACTCGTTCTCTCTTTTTTAAAGAGAGAAAGAAAACCATAAACGAAGTTTTTGAAGTACCTAAGACAAAAACCGTGAGGCGCGTTGGTGCTCTACTCCTGGGAAACGAGGAAGCAAAGATGAAAACTTTCGTTTTGTAAGTTCCAAAGCTCTCACCCGAGAGGTATCCCATGCTGAGAAACTCTGCGCTTCATCTTGTACTTCCGCGGTGGAACCGGCTTGAGAGGAGGAAAGCCGCAGCACTGCGGCGAATAGTGCCACGGCTCAAAGCTTCTTCCCCGAGACCGAGACCGAGACCGCGATTTACTTTCGGTTGGTGAGCGAGAGCGAGAACGGCCCCGATCGCGAGCCCCAGCCGGAGACTGAGAACGTCCCCGTGTTGCTCTTGGAGAACCTCTTGGAGAAGTTGACGAAGGTTGATCTCTTCTACTGCGTCCACGAGAAGCATTTGGAGCCTCCTCCTCCTTCTCTTTCGAGGGACCGCAACCCATCCTTGGAAAGCTGAGAAGCTAATGCTATAGTAGAAGAAGAAGAAAGACCGAGAGAAACCAGTTCTTCACTTCTCTCGGGATCTTTCCTTCTCTTTCTCCTGTTCTTCCTTTTTCTCGGCACTGCTTTGCTTGGAATGATCTACGAGTGCTTGCACTAAAGGCCTTCTCTCGGCATTATCCACGAAAAGACGAGCCCAGTATGCCCCTGCCGCCGAGCTCTGCTGCTCACATTGCCTGCAACACTCCTTATCCATCTTTCCACACTGTCAGGCGATCGCTGGGCGCCCAACACGCGTAAGCTCGATTTGCTCGATTTCTCGAAGGCGCCATAGCAGCGCCCTCCAGAAACGCTGCGATTCCTAGATTCTGTCTCACAAACCTGGCAATGCAGTGCTCTCGCCATCCCAGAAATTAGGGCAAAGTGGCGCCCTAGAGTCATGCGCCTATTGGAGCAAGGACACGTAAGCACGTTGTGCTGAGTCATCCGCCACGTAGTAATATCTGAGGTTTTTGCGCATTGTGTGGCTATGGCGGTAGTGGCGCCACTGCACAGCGCCTTCTTGTCTCCATGGAGCGGCGCCAGCAGCGCCAATGCGGCGCCACTGCGCGAGAGATTCAGCGTGATTGCGGCGGCCGTGACGAGCAGTCCGAGCAGCTCTCCGGCAATCCGGACTGGGCGCGATCGTCTCGACAAGGTGAAATCGATATTTGGGAAGAATGCGGCTCTTGGATCGATTCTCTGGTGTTGGCCGCGCAGGTTCCAGTGCCGCAAATCCGGAATTTCTCCATAATCGCGCACATCGACCATGGCAAATCGACCCTGGCGGACAAGCTCTTGCAGCTGACTGGGACCGTGGAGGATCGAGACATGAAGGAGCAGTTCTTGGATAATATGGATCTCGAGAGAGAACGAGGGATTACTATCAAGCTCCAGGTCAGTTTCTTCATAGAATCTCTAGTTTCGTGTGTATAATCTGGAAGGAGACCTACAGACAGCAAGAATGCGATATATTAGCGAGGACTCTTTGCCATACTGCCTCAATCTCATAGACACTCCCGGTCACGTCGATTTTTCTTACGAGGTATTGATCTTTTCGTTTTGTTGTTTGCCTGTGACTCTACCATTTGTGAAGGTCTCGAGGTCACTAGCTGCTTGCGAAGGAGCACTTTTAGTTGTGGATGCCTCTCAAGTAAGTGTTTGCTTTGATTCTAAGTTTTTTCTAGCGATTTTATGCGAACTCTTCTTGCAGGGGGTGGAAGCTCAGACTCTCGCAAATGTGTATCTAGCCCTCGAAAACAATTTGGAGATAATACCTGTGAGTATAGTATTTGCGCTCTTTACGTTCAATGCAGCAAACTAATTCGCTGTATTGCAGGTTTTAAACAAGATAGATCTTCCTGGAGCTGATCCCGACCGCGTTCGCCAGGAGATCGAAGAGGTCAGGTTGATAGCTTGATTTGTGGCTAAATTTGGATCTTCAGATAGTAGGCTTAGATTGTACAGACGCAATTTTGTGCTCAGCAAAGGTAACCTTTTTCCGTTCTTCTTGTAAGTTTCTTTGAGCATGTTCTTGGCCTTACTCAGGAAGGGATAGGTATTTATGAAATTTTAGAAGCGGTCGTGAAAAAAATTCCCCCGCCGAAGGATACAACCGCTGACCCTCTTAGAGCTCTCATTTTTGACAGGTTGAAAATGGTTTTTAGCTTTTGCACGCTGTGTAACACTACATTTTTTTGCAGTTACTACGATCCCTACCGCGGCGTCATCGTGTACTTTAGAGTCGTAGATGGGAGCTTGCGTCGAGGAGAATCAGTAAAATTTATGGCTAGTGGAAAGGTGGGTATTTTCCTCATATGCAGCTGCTCGGAACGTGTATTTGGCATGCAGGAATACCAGGTTGATGAAATCGGAGTATTGTCGCCTTCACAAATGCCCGTGCAGCAGCTGTACGCAGGAGAGGTACGCACCTTTAACACACATTTTGTCTTGACGATGTTCCTTTGTAAAGGTCGGGTATCTTGCGGCATCAATTCGCTCAGTCGCTGACGCAAGGGTTGGAGATACCATTACAAGTTCTTCCAGAAAAGCTGAAAAGGCGCTTCCTGGATATCAGCAGGCAACTCCAATGGTTTTCTGTGGCCTCTTTCCTATTGATGCAGATCAGTGAGTCTACTTGTTGCACTAATGAAATACCTGAACTCGTCCTGTTTCAACAGGTTTCCCGAGTTAAGAGAAGCACTGGGGAAATTGCAGCTAAATGATGCTGCTTTAAGAGTATGGCCTCGATGCTAAGCCGCCACCTATTAAACACTGATGCCATTGTATCTAGAATTCTGCAGTTTGAACCGGAAAGTTCGAGTGCAATGGGATTTGGATTTCGATGTGGATTTCTTGGCCTTTTGCACATGGAAATAGTACAGGTAATAATTGGCGCATTTTCATTCTTTTCTTAAGTTTTCATGAAACGCTTACAGGAAAGACTAGAAAGGGAGTACAATTTAAATTTGATTACAACCGCACCAAGTGTTGTGTACAATATTGAACGGCTTGACGGAGAAACTGTAAGTACCGTTTTTCTTGGTAAAACCGTGATGATATCTTGATTCCCAGGTTGAATGCTCGAATCCTTCGGAACTCCCTGAAAATCGCAAATGTATTTCGGAGCCTTATGTGAAGGTGGGCATAATTTTATATGGCTTTTTGCAAAAGTTTAAACTTTTAAGATCCAGATTGATCTGATAACACCGAAAGAGTACATTGGCACTCTGATGGAGCTCGCACAAGAAAGGCGTGGAGAATTCAGAGAGATGAATTATATCACTGAAAACCGTGCTTGTGTTGTTTATGATCTTCCTCTGGCTGAGGTACAGTACTCTCAAGCATTTTCTTCTGCTTGAATGCCGTTTAACATTTTGGTAGATGGTTGGAGATTTCTTTGATCAATTGAAGTCACGTAGCAAGGGCTACGCGAGCATGGAGTACTCCATTACCGGGTAGATCAAAAGCTCTTCGTAGGCTGGTATTGAATCATACGTTTAATCATGCAGATATCGCGTGAGTGATCTTGTCAAACTTGATATACGAATCAATGGGGAGCCTGTGGAGCCGCTATCGGCAATCGTTCACAAAGATAAGGTATTTGTTCACTGTTTCTACTCAGCATAGCAATTTAATCTCTCCATTTCGACAGGCGTACACCATAGGACGCGCTCTGACGGAGAAACTCAAAAGTTTGATTCCCCGCCAGCTCTTCAAAATACCAATTCAGGTGCCACCTCTTTCATTTTCCGTATTCTACATAACTCTAACCCATGATCTCCGTACAGGTTTCCCTTGGGTTTAGAGTCTTTGCCAGTGAACAAACCTGAGCCATGCGCAAAGACGTGCTGGCCAAGTGCTACGGTCTGTGCTCTCCTTTCAACTCTTTGTACAGCTCTCAAAACTTCTCAATGCTGCAGGAGGAGACATAACGAGCAAGAAGAAGCTGTTGAAGAAACAAGTAAGTAGATAAGCCACTTGATACACAGCTCACTTGTTCAATGCAGGCCGAAGGCAAGAATCGAATGAAATCGGTGGGAAGAGTGGAGGTTCCCCAAGACGCGTTCATGGCGGTGTTAAGGCTTGAGAAAGATGTGGTTTAATTGTAAGAGGTACAATGAACAAGGTACTGGAAAGCCAGAATGGCCTACACAAGCGTGCAATCTAGCGGACTAATCTTCCGGGGGGACAGTATTTTGCCGCAATCTCTGCAATAAGCTCTTCCTAAAGAACTTTAAACAGCGTTTGGCGCCAATTTCATGAAATTAGGGTTCTTAAAAGTAAGCATATAGAATATTCTATCTTCTCCTTAGTTTGCCCTAATGCTATGGCGGATTTGCAAGCGATCGTCTCTCAACTCAATGCATCGCCGCTCTTCTACACGATCTCTCTTCTGGAATTTAGGTTTGCGGATTTGCGCTGAATCACTGCTAGACAATTTTTTATTTTTTTTTCTTTTATTGAGCAGCCAAAAGAGTCCCCAGCAGCTGCGGCAGCTACTTGTCCGCGTTTTGAGCTACATCAGTCCCAGCCAGGTAACGCATCCATCTAAATACCTATCGATTCATTCTTCTTCCAGAAGAAATGCTTGGAGAGCGATGGGCTAGAGGCGTCCACTGCTTGCATGATTGAGCTCTTGCGCTCCTATTATTTCCCCAACATGGATGCGTAAGAAGAAAATATTTTTTTCTGCTCTTTTCGCTTGGATTCAATCGCTCCCCTAATGCAGGATATCATTTCGTCAAGGTCTATCTTCCGGGAGCAAAGACGTGATTTATCCTTTGCTCTCGTGGCTGCTTCCTCAGGTCATTTTCCATCTAAACAGTAATGCAAAGTGAGTTTTGTTTCTTCCTTTCTCATATTCTGACTTCTTTTTCCTGGTGGCTGCTTGGCTATTGTTTTCTAGATTCTGGTGTTTAAGAAGCACGTATACTTGTCACACTTTCTAAGCGAAGTGGAGATTCCTGGAGAGCTTCTCTTGGACGAGGACTGCAACATCTTGCAAGCGCAATGCGGAGCTCTGAGGGACCATTTCAAAGCCAACTATTGCCGCCTGCAAAGCCTCCAGGAAGCGCAGACGGAGAAAGACGTGGTCTCTTTGCGAGAAAACGTCCACAAACTAGAAGCCGAGAAAGAACACCTGTCTACAAAAATCTCCAAACTGCGAGCCAAGCTCCAAGTAAGTCGTTCACATCTGGTTTCTTTTTCGTCGTTCTCCTGCTGCTAGATTGTGCTTTGTTTGGTTTTGTCCAGCATGTAGCAAAGCTCGATCAAATCCTTGCATTGGTTGAGCAACACAGGGTCGAAAAGCTGGATGAGACGAACTTGGCGAACAATGTAAAGGAACAAAAGCGAGCTTTAGCTGCCGAGTCAGGTAGAAATCTAAATCATCCTCCTAGTTCCTTCCAAATTGGTCGATTGATTGCAACAATATGCCGCGCAGGGAAGCACGGGAAAGCACTGCTCAAGCTCGAGTACATGCAGGCCCTAGTGAACACACCACCTCCGCTCATGAGCGAAAGAATTGCTCAGGAAATATCAATGCTACGCTATCTCGCCGACACAAAACTTCCAAAGGTGGGGGGATTTATATCTTCCACTCCTGTTGATTGACCTTGTCTCTTCCAAACTCTTATTCAGGAGCTGGCAGACAAGCAGCGACACAAAGACGCTCTTGACAAAGTTTTGAATGCTGCCAACTACGGCGATGACAAAATCTCGCGAATTCAGGTACTCTTCGTGTTTTTCATCCTTTTTTGTTGCAATGGAGGTTCTTTCGACACAGGCAAAGCTTGTATCAGCAAACAACGAGCTCAAATCTCTGAGGAAACGAAGCTGCCCGGAGAAGAGAAACGAGCTCTCCTCCGACGGCGACTCTGTGCAGTGGCAGCAGAGTGCTTTGGTCGCCGAGAGGCTCAAAGTAGCGTTTGACAAGCTCACGGCTCTCACGGCAAGAAAAGAGCAACTCGTGGTCGACCTCTCTCAAAAAACCAACTTCATCAACGAGGCAAATATCTTTCTCTATTTGTTTACAATTTCGATTTTCTTTTTACCAACTTAGTTGCATCTGTTTCAGGTCAAAGGCACAGTTCTACGAGGAGAAGAACTCAAACAGTTTGTGGAATCACTGCGAGCGAAGAGCATCACGTACAGGACGATGAAAAAGGAGATTGACGACATGGCCACCGAGTTTGGAGTCTTGCGAAGAACGCTGCAAGTTCTCCAGCACCAGGCCTCCTCCATGCCACACCCCGTCGTTCCTGGTAAATCAAACTAAACTCACAAGGTAAGAGCCAAAGCTATGTTACACGAACTGGAATGTTACAGGAATGCTGGAAGACGTGCTCGAGTCGAGCGGCGGGGACGAGGAGCTGGACAAGGCCATCGGCACGTTGACTTCGCTGCTGGCGGAGGTCAACGAGTCGCTCCGGGAGAACAAGGAGAAAGTCGCCCCCAGGGTCAAACTCCTGCAGAGCCTGAGGAAGACCAAGCAGGACCTGGAGATCGTCCACGCGGAAAAGAAGCGCCACCACTTGGAAGTCTCGTCTCTCTATGAAAGGTCGGATCCCAAGTCTCTTCCTTTTCTTCTTCCTCCTCGGTGGAGTAAAGACCTCTAAGTTTTTGTTTCGTCGCGTGCTGGTGATGTCTCTTAGGAAGCTAAGCAGGCTGCAAAACGAAGTGGAGTCAGTCCAGAGAGAGTTTGCACGGGAAAACAAGCTGTACCAGGACAAGTGCGCAGAGCTCGAGGCCGTGGAATCGTCCTTGGAAGAAGGCAAGCGCCAGCTTTCTTTCCTCTTAAACTCCTCGCGTTTTAACCTTTAACGTCCAGTCTCCAAGGAGCAGCAGGGATCGCTAATCAGCCTCGGACTCCGTAACGAGCTCCAGCGACAGGAGGAGTTGAAGTTCACGCTGGAGCAGCGGCAGCAAAGGCTGAAGGTGACACACATCAAACTCTGTCCTCCCTGTGTAGTCGAGTCTAGGAAAAAAGCCCAGCCCACGCCCAGTCTCCTCTTCCACGGCCATGGACCTCGCCTCTTTTTAAGTTTTAACTCGGGTGCTTGTGTTGTGTGCCGCGATGTAGGACGTGGAGCAGTACAATAATTTGCAGATGGCCATGATGAAGGACCTGGTGACACTTCTTTCTGCAAAGCTGAAGCAGTACTCGTCCGCGGCCAGGCCAGCAATCTATTCATCTGTCACGGCACTTGAAACGGTAAGTCAAAAGGGAGAAAAGCACCTGTGCCTTTGGTTACCTCCCTGGTACTGTGTTGCTCACAAAACAAGCTACTTTCTGTGTCTGTATTTGTGTGAACTTCACAGGAGGCGGACGACAGGAGCCAGCTCTAATTTACGCCAACTTGATCCCATCCAAGGCGTCGCTTTTCCTGCTGATGCCGACTTCTCGTGAATGTCACTTCTATTCTATGCTTCTTCCTCCTCTCTGGCTACATTGATCTGTTAACTGCAAGCACCAGAGGCTTCAATTTAGAACGGAATCTGACCAAGTTGCTCTCAATCCAAACTGTAAATGATGTACCTGATTGATGAGGTGATTTAAGTTATGAGGCTTGTCTCGTGTCAGGAGCCAATCGCGCTTGTCAATGGCAGGGTACTGCAGCTTGATCCGTTATACGTGCTCCATAATGAGAGGCCCTGATCATCTGTTGTAGTAACTTCTTCAGCGGCTGGCTCGGCCTGGTTTTCCTGCTGTTGCTGCTCCGATTGCTGGTCATTGGAGCCATCATCTTGTCCATGGAGACTCTCGCTCTGGAGAAACGTATAAGTCTCCGGCTGGAACGAGTATCGGGCATCCGGTTCCTCGTCTGGGACGTCACTACTAGATGGTTGGTACACCTCGGAAGCAGCTAGATAGTGACCACCAACGTCCATGCTCAGTTCCTGCCCGCTCGCACCAGACGTCTTTTCGACCATTTGCCTAAACATTGATGACTGGAGCAGCAGCCCCAGGGCCGTTGGCGACGCGTCCTTCTTTTGAGCTTGGTTGCTGTTGCTACGATGATTGTTATTGTCGTGATCGTAAGAAGCGAGGCCCAACGATCCTAGTAGCGGAAGCTGCTGTTCTGCATAGTTTCCGGGTTGAATTGGTGGCCACAGTTGCTGGTTTGGTGCTTCTGCTCGGGGCATGCCTTGAAACTCCTCGCCGTCTGGTGCCACGGCCCCAGCTTTCGGCCTCAGCCAGCGAATGTATCGACTTAAGTCGAAATTGGTTACTGCATTAAGGCCTCTGTATTCTATGGCAGCCATGTCATAGGCTGCTGCAGCTTCCTCTTGAGTACCTAAATGGAAAGCATGAATGCTGATTAGCAAGATAAACAGGATCCAATTTGTACTTACTGTACGTGCCAAGGTAGAGGTACTTGTTCCCGAACACGCGACCGATACGAGCTTCCCATCGTCCATTGTGGTGGTGCCTGTGAAAGCAGCGAAAGAGACGAGAAAAGCTCAATCTAGATATTTAAATAATGACCGGACAACGCAAGCACCTGGCCACTCCTCGGTACTTTGAAACACCTCTAGAGAACCCGCTGCTTTTCCTGTGCACAGAAAAACAAACTTATAGTCCGGTCAAGACAATGCTCAACCCCAAGCGTACCTTCTTAACGACGCAAGATACTCCTCCCTTGTGACACTCTGCATCTCGTCAATGTCTTTAGCGTAGTCTGTTACCTGCACAAATTACAAAAGGCTCTTCAGCTAGTATGCAATTTGTCAAACTGAAAGGCTTCTTACGGGGAAGTTTATAAGTGTGCCCGGACCCCAGTACTTGAGGGCAGCGAGATCGTAAGCTCTAGCAGCAGCCTCTTCATCGTCATAAGCTCCTACAAGAAAAGTTCAAGC
This sequence comes from Selaginella moellendorffii, assembly GCF_000143415.4. NCBI lineage: Eukaryota > Viridiplantae > Streptophyta > Lycopodiopsida > Selaginellales > Selaginellaceae > Selaginella > Selaginella moellendorffii. Next base: position 2,357,515 of record NW_003314268.1, read on the forward strand.
ACCAAAGAACTTTAGACACACACCACTTGATAGCGAACTATAAGGGAGCAACGCGAAAGTACCTAGATAGACTGCACGCATCCATTGGCAAGTCCGAAGAAGCTGGTTATACATGTTTGAAACAAAGCTCGAGCTTACCTTGCTTGCCCTTCTTGTTTTGAGTATGATTCCAGGTACTTTTGTCCCATAAATGTGCTTCGTACCGACCCGTCCATCTGTGCCTGCAGCAAACGAGGAAGAAGAGAAACATTAAGAAACGAAATATTTGGAGATCGATCGGTGTAAAGGATATAGTACCTCGTGACACCTCGATAGATCGAGCTTCGCTTGCCAGCGGTGGGCGCGGGGATCTTGCACGACCTCTCCCTGCTGCTTGTTCCAGCCGGCCCTCTCTTTCTCTTCACCACCGGCGTCGACTGGGAAGATACCTGTGGCATTTGCTGCTGCTGGCTAGCACTGGCAATGGCCGCCAAGACCTCGGCGGAAGGATCGAATTCGAGCCTTGAATGAACGCCGCTGTGATCGGCCGTGAGAGGCGCCTGGTTCTCGAAATGATCCAGGCGCCCTATCAGATTATGCTGCTCCAGGACGTGATCGCTCTCGAGTTTCGGCTGCTGCTGGAGCCGATCGCTATGAATTTGGAGCCATCCGGTACCCAGCGCCATCGGATCGGTGGAAATTTCGATCGATCTGCGAAGAAAGAAGGGAGAAAGGAGCAGCGCCCTGGATATTTCGGGCGAAACTCAGGAAAAGAATCGAAGCACAGCACGATGAAAATCTGCCGCGATGCGCCTTGCCAATGCCAATGCCGATGCCGCCTGTGTGTTCTTCGTCTAGAATCTGTGATCAAAAGAATGAAACGGGCGAGCGCGAGCTTTGAAGAACTCGTCTTCCACGCGATTTTATACGCCGCTGGCGTGTTCTCCGATGCATCTGATCAGCGCGTTCCTCATCCAGTAGCCACATTGCCAGAGCTCGCCGCTCGGGGACAAGATCTGGCGATCTCACCACTGTTCTTCATCCCAGACAAAACACACAAAAACCCTAGCTTCCCCATTCGCGCATTCAAATAAAACTTCACTCCCGTCAGCCTCGCCCGTCGGCGTATTGGCAGCCCTGCTTCACTACGGATCGTATAATTATACGTAGCCGCCGCCTTACTTCGTCTCGTAGTTTACGGTTCCCATTTTTGTATTATAACATCGCTCTCCACACGCGCGGTACGCGCGATTTACGTTCGCTTTCACCTGTCCCGACTTACGGCGCCGGTCTTTTCACGCGCGTTACCCACAACATTATTACCACGCCGGATAGAATCTCCCGACGGCTTTACAAGCGCCGGAGGAGATACGTCCGGCGATCCAATGTGTGTGGCTAGAAGATCATAGCTAAAGATATCAAATCGTTCTTTAGATTAAAACGATCAAAACGAAGATCGCCCCGCCCCCCATTGTAGCAATTTTCTTACCAACGATACGAGCGAGCAAAGATTTATATCTAGGATCAAAGCGTAAGCGATGAAACGATCCAAGACTAGTGAAACTGAAAAGAAGCATGCATACCAAGAAAAAGTTCTGCCTAAAAAGTCGATCCATTCCAGCCAAAGTTGCTTCCCTGCAAGAAAATGGAGGACTTTAGCTTGAAATTTTTCTCTGGGAATGTTGGGATTTTGGAGGAGAGATTTTTAGAACCTTGACATCGTAGAATTTGATGTAGAAGCGATTCGGGGGCACTGCGAGCTTGGACTGGAGGAGCTCGGCTATGGCTTTGCTCAACTTCTTGTTCGAGTCGGGAGAGATTGCGCCGATTGAAACGAGCTCCCCGTATGCTGCTGGCTCCTCACTCCCTCCAAAAGAGATTGGCACAGCACCATTTATGATGATCATCACATACTGCACAATGAGCCAAAGTTACATAAAAATCGAAATCAAATGCAGAATAATCAAAGGGATTGAAAAACTCACACTCTCTGGCTTGCCAAGAACGCGCGCGACTGTCCTGCTAGCGTCCTTGAGAATATCCGATGTCGAGACGCCATCGAGCGGCACATTGGTGCTAATGTTGAGCGTCGGCATCCTGGAAGAGACGATTTAGCTAAAACCTAGCGCTGGCGAGGGATTGGCTCGATCGAAATCTCGGTGCCGCGGCGCCAAAGATGCCCGCGAGCGAGCGAGGAGCCAAAAACCACGAAAATGGATCAAACAGACCTAGATTTCGCGTCTTCCGTGAAATGCGCCAAGCTCCTCTCTCCTTTGACGTTTAATAACTCCCGCGGGCGGCCTGGATGGCCCCATCCGCTGGCTATTCCGGAGATTGAGCATCCGACGGTCGTGCCAGGTCACCACATTCTGGGCTGGTCGTTGGAGACACTGTATGAATTACATGGTCGATGGAAGTGTGGCCAAGTTCTCTGTACCAAAAATATGGATATGCGAATGCGAATGGATATCTTGAGATGCTCGAGCGTTCTTTTACCGTACGCGTGCATATTCTCCAGCATATTACCGGAGCACTTCCAGCATATATGCTGCTAGATGATGAAGAGATTCGTCCATGCAAGCTAAGCTTGCCGGGAGCATAAAGCTCCACGGTGACTCACGGCTCTTGTCGGAATGTACGAAACTGTACGACTGGATATCCAGGAGTGACCACCGCCACGATAGATACCTCGCCAACTTAATGATTGAAATGTTTGGCAAGTGTGGAAGTCCTAAAGATGCCCGCAGTGTCTTTGACTCCATCAATGGGCCCAATACTTACTCTGTAAACATGATGATAGCGGCATATGCCCAAAGCGGGTATCTTGACGATGCAAGTGGTATCTTTCTTAAAGCCTCGCAGAAAGATGCCGTAACATGGAACACTCTCTTGGCAGGAACTGCGAGACGTGGGAGTTGTTTTCAAGCGTCTAAGATCTTTGAGAATATGCCAGAATGGGATTCCTTGGCTTTCAATGCCATGCTGATGGCATATGCCCGTGCTGGAAATCTGGATCTTGCAAAGATTCTCTTTGATCAGATGCCGGTAAGAATTCTATCCTCGTGGAACATTCTACTATCCTGCTATACTGTGCACAGCAATTTGAATATGCTCAAAGGTTTCCTAGGCAAGATGCCGCAACACAATGGTCTGGGATGGAATTCTTTGTTGTTGCGTTATTTCCAGTCAGGAGTCTTGTCACAAGGTAAAGGAGCGTTTGATTCTATGCTGGAGAGAGACAAAGATTCCTGGATCTATCTCGTCAGAGGATACATCCAAGCTGGAATCTTGGAATTTGCAAAGATCGTATTACAAAAGATGCCAGAGCACTGTCTCCATTGCCTCACAACACTGCTTTCTGCCTATGCCGCTAACTCCTGTACATTTGAAGCCAAAACCTTGTTCGATCAAATGCTGTATAAAGATGGAATTGCCTGGAACTCAATTCTTTCGGCATATTCCCAGAGCGGACACCCTTTTGCCGCCAAAAGCATCTTCGATTTCATGCCTGGATGGGACACGGCGTCATGGAATATACTAGCCGTGGCTTATGCCGAGAATGGGCATCTAGACGATGCCTGGAATGTCTTTACACTGAGAAAAGAGCGTGACCTGGTGTCATGGAATTCAATCGTCAATGCGTATGCTCAGAGAAGCAATGTACACTTCGCGCTAGAGATATTCGGAAGATCCCCGGGATGGGATTCGGTATCATGGAACATTCTCCTCCACGGTCTCGTACGAAACGAGGAGTTTTCGAAAGCAAAGCTTGTGTTTGAGAGAATGCCGGAGCGCCAAATCATGTCTTGGGAGTGTGTGATTACAGTCTTTTCGAAATCCCTCTTCGACAGAATGCCCAAATGGAGTGTTCTCTCTTGGACGGCTCTTATTACCGCATATACCGCGAAAGGGCATATCAAAGAGGCGGAGAGAATCTTCTACGAGATGCCGCAGCGTGATATTGTCGCATGGAACGCTCTACTTTTTTCTTCATTACAAAGTTACCATATAGAAAAAGTCCAGAGGTGCTTTGAAATGTTTCCAAAACACGACACTCTTTCTTGGAACACTGTTCTTGCTGCGTATGCCCAAAGTGGGCATATTAAAACGGCCAAGCTTTTGTTTGATACGAGAATGCCCTTCCACAATGCCTCTGGATGGAACACTTTAATCACTGCCTATGCCCTGGCGGGTTCGCTTTTCCAAGAGATTCTATCCCTCTTTCGATCCATGCTCCAAGAGGGCGTTCGAGCATCGCAGCCCACATTCGTGGCGATCCTGGCAGCTTTCAGCCACGCCGGGCTACTCGATCCGGCAATCCAGTGCTTCCACTGGATGATCTCGGATCACTCGATCGAACCGGCGCTGGATCACTACTGCTGCGTCGTGGATCTCCTGGGCCGAATTGGGATGCTCGAGCAATCGGAGGATCTCCTCCAAAACATGCCCTTTCTTCCCAGCGACGTGGCGATGAACACGCTGCTGGGCGCGTGCCGGATCCAGGGAGATGTTGGATGCGGCGATCGCAATGCGGGAGATCTCTTGCGATTGGATCCAAAATCATATGCTCTTCTTTCAAACCTCTATGCTACTTGATTTGGAGCTTCCCAAAACGTGGGATCACCGTCCGATCCGTTGTGCTCGTTTCTCTTGAGCGGTCCGATCGATCTTGACCGTGGCGGGCCTTTGAAAAAAGAATACATGGCTGGAAAGAAAGCGTGTTTGCTGTGTGTCTCAATTTTCAATGTTTTTCGCGTTGAATCGTAGAAGAGCTATCGCAACGCGCGCCGCGCGCAAATATTTCTTGATTCGTGATTGATCTCTAGAGAAGTCAATGGACTCCGGGCAAAAGAGGCTCCAGGAGCTGGGCTACAAACAGGAGCTCAAGCGATCTCTCTCGTAAGTATACTTCATTCCTGAAATTCGCAGGGAGAAACGATTGTGATTCAATCCAATCTGTGTTCTTGCAACCAGGGTTGTCTCAAACTTCGCATTGTCCTTCGCCATCATCTCAATTCTCACAGGCGTCACGACTACGTACAACACGGGTCTTACGTACGGAGGCCCTGTTTCGATCGTCTATGGCTGGATTATCGTCAGCTTCTTCACTATGTGCATTGCCCTCTCCATGGCGGAGATTTGCTCAGCGTACCCCACCTCTGGAGGTCTCTACTTTTGGAGCTATAGCCTTGCCGGCCCCAAATGGGGGCCATTTGCTTCATGGATCACTGGATGGTATAGTTGATTTTTTAATTTTTTCTTTCTTCCTGAAAAACTGGAGTAAAACTTTTCCAGGTTCAACATATTTGGACAGGTCTGATGAGAAATTTTTCATCAATTTCTTAAGATCATCACCATTGTTTTTCTTTTTTGTTCATTATGGATGTGGAATTTGGAGTAGTGGGCGACGACCACCAGTGCCAATTTCTCAATGGCGATACTTGTCCAAGTGATTATTCTGCTCGCCACCGGAGGGCGAGATGGAGGATACTACGCTTCCAAGTACGTGGTCATTGGATTCCATGGAATTTTCTTGCTCATGCATGGCCTGATTAATAACTTGGAGATCAAGTGGGTCTCTCGCTTGGGAACGCTGGCGGTAATATGGAATTGCGTTGGTAAGTGGAGATAGTTTCACATCAGTGTTTAATTGCTTTGCGACATCACAGGAGTTTTTCTCATCACCATTTTGGTCCTCGCTGTTGCTCCGGAGAAACGAAGTGCCAAGTTCGTATTTTCGTACTTCTACAAAGACAATGGAAGCGGCATCGGGAGTAGCCCCTACGTCTTCGTCGTGGGCTTATTGATGAGCCAGTACTCGCTGATCGGATACGACGCATCAGCTCACATGGTAAAGGGATTCCACGAATCTCTCTGGAATAATCTCGCTTTCTATCAGTCTGAGGAGACCAAGTCCGCGGACAAGAACGGCGCGTACGGAATCGTCAGTGCGGTGGGAATCTCGGTCGTGATCGGCGCCATCTACCTTCTCGGCATCACATTTATCATCACAGACGTGGATCATGTGTTGAGCCTGGACAACGATGCGAGGGGATATGCCGTGGCCCAGGCGTTCTATGATGCCTTTAAGATGCGGTACGGAAGCGGCGGCGGCGGCATCGTGTGCCTCGCAATCGTGGCCGTCGCCGTCTTCCTCTGCTGCATGAGCTGTGTGACAAGCAACTCCAGGTAACGTATGTACGGAATGATTGTTCCGTGATTATTCTAACCGAATAATCTCAGGATGGCATACGCTTTCTCCCGGGATGGAGCCGTACCGCTGTCGCGCCTGTGGCACAAAGTCAACAAGCGGGATATTCCATCCAACGCCGTCTGGCTGGCGGTCGTGGTCTCGTTTTGCATGGCTCTTCCAGTAAGTAAAACTTATCTGTTTAACTTACAAGTTTTCTACACACGCAGTACTTGGGAAGCTCCGTGGCATTCCAAGCGATGGTCTCAATCGCCACCATTGGATCGTGCATCTCCTACGCACTGCCCATCCTCTTCCGGGTAACTATTGCCCGTAATTCTTTTGTACCGGGCCCCTTTCACCTGGGTAAATTCCTTGGCCTGGTGACGGGCTGGATCTCCGTGGTGTGGGTGGCCCTCATCACCGTGCTCTTCTGCCTCCCTATCGTCTACCCCGTCACCAGTAAATCCTTCAATTACACGCCCGTCGCTGTGGGGGGAGTTTTCACATTTACCATGACTTACTGGCTCCTCAGCGCCCGATACTGGTTCCAAGGGCCAGTCTCCAACCTGGGCTCATCCCCACTTTATTAAGCCCAAATGGTGCTTTTATAAAAAAAGAAAAAAAGATGCGGCGACTATTTAGGTCTAAAAACACCGAAGAACCCTAAAGAGCCTGTGAATGGAGCGGCGAGGGAAGCGGCCGCGCTCCGCCTACCGCGATGAGGTTAGTGATTCTTCGCTGGCCAAAGATCTGCAAAGGGATAGTGAGATTTCTAGAGTCCGCCGCGGGAATTAGTGCATCTAGCATTCTAAAACGTCCAGACATAACACTTGGGGGAATTTGGCAATTTTTTTTCTTTTTGTGTGTGTAGGAGGCCCAGCCCTCATCATATGTTAGTCGGCACCACAAGGAGCAGAGAGCTAACTATAACGGGTTCCATAGCGATACTCTTGCTGCTTCGCCTCCCTGGCGTGAAGATGACAAGGATGGTCACTACGTTTTTGAGCTGGGAGAGAACATTACACCTCGCTGTAATTTTTTTTTTCTTGCGTTTTTTACGTTTCTTTTACGCTATTTTTTTTTTCCTTGGGTCGAGCCTTTAGCTGCGTGATCCTTTTGCTTGTCTTGTTTGTTGCCCCGCATTCTAATGCGAGCTTTTTTTTTTTGTGTGTCGCAGACAAAGTCATCAGCAAGATGGGTGAAGGTGCTTATAGTTTAGTTTCCTTTCTCGTTGTTTACCAGAGTAAATGCAGGTACTTTTGGTCGCGTTTTGGAATGCTGGGACCGGAAGTATCAGGAGTTTGTGGCCGTTAAAGTTATAAGAAACGTCCCAAAATACAGAGAAGCCGCTCTGATTGAAATCGACGTTCTAAGAGCACTTCGAAAGCATGACAAGAATGGCAAACGGTAAAGCTCGCAACTAAGCATCATAAAGTTCTTAAAGCCTTCGTTTGCAGTGGCTGTCTTCAGATGAAAGAGTGGTTCGATTACCGGAATCACGTCTGCATCGTAAGTTTCTCGATTTTGTTTTTTTTTCCTACCATCATCTAAACTTACTGGCGAACTTAGGTGTCGGAAAAGCTTGGACCGAGCCTGTACGATTTCCTGAAAAAGAATAGCTACCGGCCATTCTCGATAGAACATGTCCGTGATATTGGCTGGCAGCTTTTGAATTCTGTAGCATGTATGCCGCGTTTGATGTTTTCGTTTATAGCTCCCGTGTTATTGATGCACTGTTGTTTGCTTCCTGTTTTAATAGACTTACATGAGCTATCTTTGATTCATACTGATTTAAAACCGGAGAATATACTGCTGGTCTCTTCGGCATACGTGAAGACACTCGACTACAAGGTAGCGCATTTTGTTAGATCGTTTCTAGTATTATTAACACTTTTTCCGTTACAGTCTGCTCGACCGGATAAACACTTAACCAGGACACCGACATCAGCTGAAATAAGGCTGATAGATTTTGGGAGTGCGACGTTTGAAAACCAGCACCACTCGTCCATAGTGTCTACAAGGCAATATAGAGCACCCGAGATCATCCTGGGTACGTTGGGTGTTTCTTTTGCTTAAGTGTTATCTTGACAAAATTATTTTCTAGGCCTTGGATGGTCGTACGCGTGTGATTTGTGGAGCGTTGGTTGCATCTTAGTGGAGCTTTTCTCGGTAAGAAAACTGCGAAGTCCATTAATCTCATATTTCTTGGCTGCTTCCAGGGAGATCCACTGTTTCAGACTCACGAAAATCTCGAGCACCTGGCAATGATGGAAAGAATTCTCGGTCCCATTTCCAGACGCATAATCGATAACGTAGAGTAAGTCAGATTTGTACTGGATCTATAAACCTTGTGGCTCATCCCACGGTGCTTTGTGCAGTAGAAAAGCTCAGAAGTACTTCAAAAACGGGAGGGAACTAAACTGGCCCGATGCAGCCTCTTCTCTCGAGAGTATCCGGACAGTGAAAAGGTTACCACGGCTCAAGGTAGTGTACACATTGAAAAATAAAAACTCGTTCCCGTTCATGTCTGTGTTTTTCCCTCAATAGGAGCTTGTTCAACTGCATGTCGAGCACTCTGCCAGTTCCTTGACAGACTTGCTCGAGGGTCTCCTTAGATATGGAGCCTCCGATCGGCTGACAGCGAAAGAAGCTCTAAGACACCCGTTCTTCAAGGAGCGAAGATAAGCTTTGGTTCGCTGGACGAGCTGCTTCTTCACGAGAGGCTGAAGTCCGCTCCTATGGGAAGATGATCGCTGGGGTGGAAATGGTTTGGGAGGCCTCCCTTGACGTCTGGAGCATCCGGCCGAGGCACCTCTAAGATCGTCTTTGGTCTCATGGACGCCGAGGGACTGAAGAAGATGTAGTCCAGAGTTCCTGTGAAGTCTGGGGTGCAGTTCGTGAACGCTGGCTCGCCTTGTGCAGCGGCGTACAAGCTGTCGAGTGGGATCGCTGGGACTTTCAAGCTCTCCAAGTCGGGCACCTTGAAACTCGAGAGCTCGATGTCGGGGCCGGAGTTGCGACGCCCGGAGGTAATATAGTTGTACACCTGAGAAGAGAGAAGACGGCATAGAAGTTTGTTCCATTTTCCAAGCTTAAATACTTTACCCGATCACCCGGAGTGGAGTTGAAATCCCCTGCGACTAGAACGACAGGATTGGAGTTGAATTCTTGAGATATCTCCTTCTCGAACTGCAAGAGCTTTGCAAGCAGGTACTTGGCTTGTGCGAGTTTCACGTCTTGCAGCGCTGGATCCCTGGGAAAGAAAAAGGATATAAAGAACTCGGCAGAACTATCTTACCAGTATAGGTGCGTGTTTGCAATCACAACGATGTTACTAGGCGCGTGATGGAAGCGAAAGGCCGAAAAAATTCCAACACAGTTCCTTCGAAAGCGCACGCGTGGATCGCTCACATCTCTGTCGTTCTCTTCCTCTGGAACTGAGAAATCAGAGACAATACATCGGCGTGTGTGGATATATACCGACGGATTCCGACGTTCTTCCGGCTGTGGTTTCATCAGGCGCGATGTCGTTATAGTCGAGAAACTGTTGTTTTAGCAACTGGCACCTGAGTAGAATGAAATATCAAACAAACCTCGCAAAATCAATCCGAGGCTAACCATTTGGCCTTGTAGATGATGCCGCAGCCATCGCGTTTCTTGCCACTTCTCTGTACGTAGATGCTAGAGTAGCCTCTGCTTTCAAGGAGAGGCTTGTAGAAGCTCTCAAATTCGTCTAGCTCCTGCAAAGAAAACGAAGAGGGAGGCTTTGAGCTTATAGAATAACCGAACGCAAACCTGGAGACAAAGGAGATCAGCGTCCAGGGACAAAAGACGCGATAGAACTTGCTCCGAGCGCGTCTTCCACCTTCGAAAGAAATGCTCGGCGATGCAAAAACTTGACAAAAAAATGATGAGGAACTTACTTCAAACACAAGGATGGCGAATGAGGGAACAGCGAACTCTTCACATAGACCTGCAAAAGAACAAGAACACAAAACGTTTTGATCGATCAAAGCTAGGAAAAAAGATTTAAATCACTACTTGTGCAAGAATGTTGTATGAAACCACTCGAAAGCTTCCAGCTGTAAAAATAAAAATTCGTGACAATGCGATCGTTTTCTTCGTTCTCTCTTCTTACTCTCTGGAAACTCTGAATTGTCGTCGTGTTCGACTGGAATAAAATTTGGAGTCCACACAAATGGCTTGGAAACCATGCTCGCCTATCAGAGAGACGCGATCAATCGAAAGCGATCGAGCCGTATCTCAAACTCACCGCAGTCGCAATGCAATGCCGATGCTGAGGACTAGATCCGCGCTGTAAACGAAGACCGGGACGAAGAAATCGGCTGCCCAGGGCGAGCATGAAGAACCCTAAAACATTTGTGTCTTAAACCCTTTAAACCCTTTCGTTGGAGCGAAGAACCCTAAAATGGAAGGTGCCCAGTGATGATAGATCATAGCTGTGGGAGGCATTTTTTCGGTAGAGTTCACAAGGAAGAAAATCGTGGCAGCAGTGGAAATATCGATGTTCTTGGACGATTTCCTTCCAGGGCGAGTGGAATCTGTCGAGGACAAATCCCCGATTTCGTCCAGGAGGAGCGATCGAAGGATGCTATCGGGGCTTCCAAGAAGGATGGCGTCGAGAGGTGGGTTCCATGGAACTCCTTGATCCTAAAGTACTTGGAGCAAGGTCGATGCGAGGAAGCCGTGAGGATGATCGAGGAGACGTGCCTGGAGGAGGAAGAGAGTGTGCCGAGCGAGAGCTTGATCGTGGCCGCTCTCAATCGCCTCTCCTCTCCCAGAATGCTCGAGGCCGGGGAGAGAATCCACTGCGTCGCGAGCTGCCTCAACCTGGTGGAATCGAAGAGGAAGAGAGTTGGAGTGGCGCTGCTGGGGATGTATGTGAGGTGTGGAAGCATCGAAAGCGCTCGCAAGCTCTTCGATTCCATGGCGGTGGAGAGGAATGGAGAGTGCTGGACAGTGATGATCTCCGCGTACGTGAGGAGGGGCTGGATCAACGAGGCACTGCTGCTCTTCAAGAAATCTCTCCTGGAAGGCGTCCGGCCAAGCGAGGGTACGTTTATCGCGCTTCTTCACGCTTGCTCGAGGCCGGCTTCTTTGGATCAAGGGAAGAAACTCCACAGGCTCTTGGAGGAGGCTGGATTCCAGGAGTCCATAGCGCCATCGCTGGCTACTTCGCTGATCAAGATGTATGGGAAGTGTGGGAGCTTGGACGAGGCCTGGAAGGTGATGGAGAAGATCGAATCTCGGGACGTGGAGCTCTGGACAGTGATGATCGCTTCTCTGTCTCACTTCGGCAAGCTCGATCGGGCATTCGAGCTGCTCAAGAGGATGGATCTTGAGGGTGACAGGCCGAGCAAGATGACTTTCATGGCCGTCTTGCGAGCTTGCAAGGATCATCCGGAAGCTCGCCAAGTTGGAGGAGTTCTTCACGGTTTGATCCGAGAGAGGGGACTCGAGTCGGACGTCGGCGTTGGAACGAGCCTCGTGAACATGTACGCTAGGTGGGGAGACCCCCAGCAAGCGCAGGAAGTGTTCTCGCAAATCGAAGCTCGCGACGTCTCGTCGTGGAACTGCCTGCTCGCGGCGTACTCTCGCTGCTCCCGGCAGGAGCAAGCGCTGGTTTTGTACCGCGAGATGATGCTCGAAGGCGTGAAACCGGACAGGCTCACGCTCAACACCGTCATCGATGTCTGTGCGAGCTTGAAAGATCTGGAGCAAGGCAGCCGGATCCACCAGCAGATCGCCAGCTCCGGGTTTGCGTCCGACTTGATGCTCGACACTGCGCTCATCACTTTCTATGGACGCTGCGGGAAGCTGGACGCGGCGTTGGAGATCTTCGAGGCCTTGCCAGCTCGAGACAACGTAACTTGGAACACCATGATTGCATCTCTCAACGATCACTCTTCCCCGGAGGCCGCCATGGGATTCTTCCAGAGAATGCAGCAAGAAGGTATGGCACCGAGCAGAGTGACGCTTCTCACCGTGCTCGGACTTTGTGGCAGCGTCGGGGAAGCGAAGCTCGTCCACTCTTGCGTGAGAGAGAGTGGATTCGAGCAGGATAGCGAGGTGAAGAACACGCTCATCACTGCGTATGGAAGGTGTGGAGGACTGGCACAAGCCGTGGAGATCTTCGAGGCACTCCCGCGGAAGATCGAGAGCTCGTGGAATGCGATGATGGGAGCTTACGCTGCGCAGGGAAAGCCGCGAGCGGCGCTGGAGCTCTTCCACCGGATGGTGAAGCTGGAGCAGATGATCCAGCCGAGTGTTTCCACGATCATCCTGGCGCTCAACTCGTGCCGGAGCCTTGCCGACGGTAAGCTTGTGATCTCTTCTATCCCGGAATCACTCGTGGAAGAGGATGGATTCGTCCAGGCGGCGATGGTGGACATGCTCGCGAGGTGTGGAAGCCTGGACGACGCCAGCGAGTTCTTTCACAAACTTAGGAAGAACAAGGACACGGTTCTCTGGACGACGATGGTGGCGGCGTTCGCTCGTCACGGCCACTCTGCTCGAGCTCTCGGCCTCTTCGAAGCCATGCTCCTCGACGGCGGCGGCTCTCCGGACGAAGTCACGCTCGTGAGCGTCCTCTCGGCTTGCAGCCACGCCGGGCTCCTCCATCGCGGCCTCCAGATCTTCGCCTCTACCGCCAGTGACTTTGGGGTCCAGTGGCGCTCGCTGGAGCTCTACGGCTGCGCGATTGATCTCCTCGGCCGGGCCGGGCAGCTCCAGGAGGCCGAGATGCTCGTCGCGAGCTCGGATTTCTCCGGGAGTTCCGTGCTTTGGATCACGCTCCTGGGCGCTAGCAAGGTCCGTGGCGACGAAGAGGCGGGGAAGAGGGCGGCGGTGAAAGTTCTCGAGCTAGATCCTGGCAACGCGGCGGCCCACGTTATACTTTCAAATCTGGCATATTCGTCCGAGCGCGACGGTGGCGATTCGATACACGTGGCGGGCGATGCGAGAAGCGCATCCGACGGCCCAGCATAAGGTAAGGTTCGTGTTTTGTTTGGGTCTTTGTAGAGCGGAGTTTACTGTTTTTTTCAGGTGTGGCGATGGAGATGGAGGTGGATCGAGAGGCGGTGCCGCGACAGCAGCGCTTGAGGTTCACGTACCGAGGAAAGGAATTCGTGCTGGCGATCACGGCGAGCTCGACGCTGCGGGAATTGGGGCAGGAGCTACAGTCGGCTACTGGGATTTCCCCGCAGACGATGAAGCTGCTGGTTCCTCGAGGTGCCCGTGGAGCGCTGGAGCCCTTCAGCGAGGAATGCGCCATGCTCTCTCTTGGAGAGTGTGGGATCGAAGAGGTTTCTCTTTTTTTTCTTTCGTTCGCTCGCTTCCTCCATGCTTACAAAGTTTCTATTGTTCGCTTTCCAGGGAAAGGTTTTACGTGTGATGGGAGCACTCCCTCACGAGACGGTGGAAGTCTCGGGAGCTTTACAGAAGGACACTAGAAGCCTTGGATTTGAGGAAGAGGAGGAACGAGCTCGGCGACGAGCTTCCTCGGCTTCTGCTACGGGAAAACTCCCTGCCGGCCCCTATACGTTTCAAGACTTTAAAACTCTTCAACTTCCTGGCGTACAGGTACTTTGTTTTTGATGGATTGTCGCTGAATTTTTGTGCTGATGTTCGTAGATGACTCCACCACCTCCGAAAGCTCTCGAGCTCTTGCATGCCTTGGCTAGTGACAGAGGCATCATCGCCATAATGAACAAGGTGCATTTTTCTATGCCTTCGGAAGGATTGATCTTTTCTTTGTTTTCAGTATCGATGGCGAGTGGGAGTTTTGAGTGAAATGGCACCCGAGGGATTGGTCGGAATCAGTCCCAAGTGTCTTCTCGGATTCAACAAGGTAAATTCGAAAGCATGGATGAAGCTCTTGTTGAGCTCCATAGTTTTGCAGAATCGCGGAGAAGAGATCTCTCTACGTCTTCGAACAGATGACTTGAAGGGTTTTCGGAAGTATGAATCCATAAGAAAGACTTTACTTCATGAACTGGTGAGATAGAGATAAACTTGATCTTCTGTGATAGGCAACCGACAAACACCCTTCTGTGTTCTATGTTCAGGCGCATATGGTACATGATGAACACGACGAGAATTTCCATCAACTGGACAAACTGGTAAGCATTTCTTCTTTTGGTTCAATCTCTTTGCTTATCCTTTTTGTTTCAGCTTAACAAAGAGTCGCTTGAGCTTGACTGGACAAGATCGCGAGGCCAAAGTCTAAGCGGCATGAAACACCAAGTTCCAGATAGTATTGAGGATGATTCAGAGGTCTTGCGCAAAGGCCACCGCCTCGGTGGAGGTTCATCTTCCGTTTTGAATGTCAAGGTAGCAGCAGCCAACGCAGCATTGAACAGACTGAAAGAAAATGCCGAAAGCTCAAAACCAGATGATAAAGTAAGCGAAGAACCAGATCCTGACGATCAAGAAACTTATAACAAAGAAATTCCTGAACAGAAAGATGGTGAACCGGATCCCGATGAAACTCAAGCTTACGAGAGTGAACCAGATCCAGACGAACTGCACGCATATAGACCAGAAACCTGGGAACCAGACCCGGATGAGAAGGAAAGTCACAGAGAACCAGATCCAGATGAGAACAAACATCACGGGGAACCAGACCCGGACGAGAAGGAAACTCTAAAAGATTACAGAGAACCAGATCCAGATGAGAACGAACATCACGGGGAACCAGACCCGGACGAGAAGGAAACTCTAAAAGATTACAGAGAACCAGATCCAGATGAGAACGAACATCACGGGGAACCAGACCCGGACGAGAAGGAAACTCTAAAAGATTACAGAGAACCAGATCCAGACGACAATGATCCAGGAGACAATAAAAGAACTAAACTTCCAGAAGATCCCAAAGAACCGGATCCAGACGATGGTCTCAGGCATGGAAGTCCGTTTCAGAAAGACGTGGAAGTGATGGAGATGGGAGAACTGGACATGGAGATCAAACGAATCAATGCCGCAGCAGCTGCTGCTAGTTCCCGGCTCGAGGACTCGATCGCGATGCTTACTCGTCAGGCTACTCCCTTGGAAGCGGCCATGGCTTTCCAAACTCTTGTGAAAATCTTAAGGTGAGGTTTAGCTTTGGTTTCTCATTTGTTTCCTCACTGTGCTCTTGCTTGTTCAGTAACGTCATGGAGCATCCAAACGAGGAGAAGTTTCGGCGTATAAAGAAGGCGAGTGAATGAAAGCGATACTTTCTTCGTTTTTGTTGCTAACGTATGTTGTTCCATGGCAGAACAATCCCGTCTTCCAGGAGCGTGTTGCAAAGTTTGCTGGTAATCAGTCTAAAGCTTGTGTAGTCTTCGAGTGTCCTTATTTTTGTTTTTACAGGAGCGATTGAGCTGCTTAAAATGGTTGGATTTGCCGAAGAAGCAGCGATGTCAAGCTTTGTGCTCAAGACCAATGATCCTGGATTGCTGTGGCTGGCACGCTCTCTCGTGACGAGCGCGCTTGGCTCTTACGTACATGGCTAGCGAGCGAAAATAACAACAGGAAAGAAGAAGCATTCTAGCACACCTGGAAGGATGATATTCTCTTCGCCTGTAAATTTTTACAATACGAGAGTGCGTTGTTCGTCTCAAGCGGAGGACTCCACGGCCTTTCCAGCGCTTTGATGCGACCAGGCGTCCAGTTGCGATGCCAAAACCTTCCAAGCCTCGGCTGTGTCGTTGGCTAGCTGGGCCTGGCCGCGAGCAAACTCGTGAAAGACGGCACCCAAGTCTCGAGTCTTTTCTTCCTGGAACCTCACCATTTCCTGCTGCATCACCTTGACGATCTCTTCGTAGCGCTTGTTTGCTTCGTCACTTTGAAGTTTCGTCTGTGAAGCAAAGTGTCATTCGTGCAAGACAACAACGATCGATGCGAACATACCTCTCTGTAGTCGATCTCGGCCTCCCCTACTTTGTCAGGCCGCACTACTCTTAGCTTTTCCCTGAGAAGACGAGGAAGCTGGATAAGTTGACTGGAAATACAGAGCATGGCTCACTTACAGGTTGATCTCTTTCAGCTTTGATGCTTCAAAGAGCTCACGTTGTTGCCTGAAGGCTTGCGCTCTATCACTCAGCACCGCCTACACAAGAAACACCCATTTAGCATTCTTTTTTAGAAAAGACGTTAGCTTACCTTGATGGACTGGACGGTTCGGACGTACTCTTTGAGCGGCTCCTCAAAGTTCATGAGCAGATCTTGCGCCTGGATGAAATGACCGATAAGCATTTCACAAGGAGATATGGAAAGCAGAATACCTGTTTTTGTAGCTTGTAGGAAAGTAACTCCGCACGGTTGCCAAGTTCTCCGAAGGCTTTGCCAAGAAGTCCCGTTTCACAGCCTCCAAGGGACTTCACCGATTTGCCAAACTCAGCCAAGGCTTGTCCCAACTCTAAAGTGAAAGTAAGTTAAGAGAGGATATCACGATGAAAATAAAATTGCCGACCGCTATGACGCTTCACCAGACGATACGACTGCTTCTGTGCCTCGCCAAGATGATCTTCAAGTTCTGTGACATAGTGCTTGACCTTTTCATACTCCTCGCTCGTCTCTTCCAGGGGTTTTTCTTTACCCAACACAACGTCCGTGACTTTGGATTGTACATCCTGTTGAAACCATAACAATGAGGACGGCATGTAAAACCAGAACTTGGCAGCTCTACCTTGAATATTTGCATGAAATCGCTGGGTTTCTTTTTGAAAACCCCCTCAGCTGTTCTTGATTTCTCAACAACCTGGAACATAGAATTACTGCACTGCATAGAAATCTAGCAAACTCACTAACCCAACTGTCTTCATCGGCTTGCAGAAAGCTTTTCAAGTCGTCACTTTGACGAAGAATCGGATGTGCAGCAATCCGATTCAGAAACACGTCTAGAGCTCTTCGTCTGACCTCGATAAACTCGGCGCTAAATCGAAACTTCTCTGCACAGTCAAACAAAGTGTAAGCAAGAAAGAGCAAAAGAAAAATACTTTCTTGCTCACTCACCTACTGCACTTTTCTCTGGAAGCGGAGGAATGATAATGCCCTTGTATCTCTCAGTTAATCGCTCGTGTAGCCACACAAAATCGCTGTATCTACGAATGACAATCTTCTCCAAGCCCCGATACTCTTGCATGTTAGTCTGAAAGGAAAAAAGAAAGAAAAAGATGAAAAGCTCTCCGGGAAGAACACATAACAAGCTTAAAACTCACACACCTTGGTGCTGACCCGATAAGAAATGTAGGCTTGTACATTGTTACCGAGCTTCACCGGATCGGTGACAGAGATGGATAGAAATGGCTGCTCCGGAGCTGGCGAATTAGGGCTAGAGGGGATGCCGGCGCTGCGCTGCTGGAAAATTGAAGCAAAAACCCTCAGATCACCAGTGATGGAAGAGATTTGGAGAGAAATCTAGCCTGGAATCGAAATTTGGGATCGATGGCTTACTCTGGAGACCATGGCGCTCCTCGATGCGTCAAAATTTCCACGAGCTGATCAAATAACCCTCGTCTAAACCTTATAAAACTGGATATACCTTCTTTCAACTGGATGGAGGATATACCGAGTGGCGCATTTTAGGGTTTATGGATCCGGGATGGAGAAATCTATCGCGGTCTGTCACAGCGCTCGCGATCAGGGAGTGAATCCCGGCGTGGGAGCCGTCCTGGCAGCGATCAAGGCATGCAAGCGCTCCAGGGACCTGGAATCAGGTAGGATGATCCACAGGGACGCGGCCAAGAACGGGGATTTGGACGCGCACCCGGCCATCGCGAGCTCGCTGATCGATATGTACGCGAAATGCGGCAGCGGGATGGAGGCTCGCGGCGTCTTCGAGAGCATCCGGCAGCGCGACGTGGTTTCTTGGAACTGCATCATCCAGGGACTGGCGCTCAATGGCGATGGTGATGCCGCGCTGGGATATTTCGATCGGTTTTTCCAGGAAGGGGGAGGCAGTGATTTGTCGTGCCGTCCGGATCATGTCACATTTCTTGCGGCGCTCAAGGCTTGCTCGAGCTTGATCGAGCGATCCAGGGGCCGTGGTGTCGACTCCAGAGCTAGATTCTTGGCTAGAATCCGGGACATCCACGCTCGGGCTGCCAGATTCGGGGAACTCTCAGAAATATTTCTGGCCAGTTCTTTGACGGATTCTTACGCCAAGTGTGGGAGCTTGGTGGACGCCCAGCTCGTCTTCGAGAGCATGGATTCCAGGAATGCAGTCTCTTGGACTGCGGTGATCTTGGGATTTGCCGAGACCGGGCAAGCAGACTTGGCGCTGGAGTTCTACGCTGCCATGCAAGAAGAAGGCTGCGATCCCGACCGGGTCACGGTTCTCGCAGCGTTAAAAGCTTGCGCTTCTTTGGGAGAATCAAGTGAGCAGTGGAGGAGTTCTCTCGGTGGTTGTCTAAGAAGAGGCAAACAAGTGCATGGTCAAGCACTAAAAGGTGGCTACGAGCTGGAAAAATTCGTGGGAAACGCCTTGGTGGACATGTACTCGAAGTGTGGAAGTATGGAGGATGCAAGGCGGGTGTTCGACGCTTTGAGGAAACCAAGCGTGGTTTCGTGGAGCTCGTTGATTCTGGGCTACGCACGGTGCGGGCAAGGCGAGCTCAGTTTGGATTTATACTCGAGAATGCGAGGTGACGGATACGTGCCAAATGCCGTGACTTATCTAGCTGCGCTCAAGGCTTGCGTGAGCTTGGCCGAGAGAGCAAGTGGTGATGGTGGTGACAGTAGCAAGCCGGTTCATGGGCGAGAGTCCGAGGACAAGGTGCTCAAGAGGAAGTGGCTCGAGATTGGTAGAGGTATTCACTCGCAAGCTGCCGCAGATGGTCTCGGACGGGACCTCTTCGTGTCAAATGCTCTCGTCGACATGTACGCGAAGTGTGGGAGTGTGGAGGAAGCACGACGTGTTTTTGACGGCATGACGGATCGTGATTCGGTCTCGTGGACAGCGATTATTCAGAGCTACGTCCAGGTCGGGGAAAGCGAGCAGGCTCTACGACTTTTTACACGCATGAGAGGAGACGGGTTTGTAGCGGACGCGGTGACATTCGTGGCTGCTCTTAAGGCCTGCGCAAGCTTGGGAGCGTTAGAGAAAGGAAGAGAGATTTATAAGGAGCTTCAGCGAGCTGGATTGGACAGGAACACCTTCGTCTGGACTTGTCTCATCGATTTTTTCGGCAAGTGCGGGAACATGGTCGAAGCTGAGCAGGTATTCTTTTCGGTTCCTAGCAACCACAAGAACTTAGTTGCCTGGAGTGCGATGATGGCAGGTTACAGCTCTCAAGGAGACACCGACAGCGTGCTTGATTTGTTCGAGAGGATGAAGAAGCTGCGGTTGCAGCCGGACGACGTGATCTTCCTCTCGATTCTGAGCGCTTGCAGCCATGCCGGACTTATCGACAAAGGGAAGTATTTCTTCACAGTCATGAGCTCGGAGTATGGGGTTTCTCCATGCATCCAGCACTACTCGTGCATGGTTGATCTCTACGGTCGTACTAATCAGTTGAATGATGCAGTGGCATTGGTGAGGAGCATGCCATTCGAACCAAATCATGTAATATGGACGTGTTTGCTGGATGCTTCTCAACGGTGGAAGAATGTGGAAGTCGGACAGCTTGCCTTCGAGTCCATGTTGAAGCTTGGTAATGTCGGTGCTTCGATTTATGTGACGATGGCTAACATATATGTTACTGCTGGCATGTTGGACGAAGCACTTCGAATTAGAACTATGTGCAGCGATTCCATTACACAAATGCACGAATCACGACTATTATCGACATAAGTCATCCAGAGATAATCGAGATCCACGATTTGAAACAAGGTATTCTTTTTCATGGACGAGTGCCATTGCTTCCTGCCTATTGAAACTCTCCGTGAAATTGAAGTGAAATTGATCGAAGAAAAGATACTGACTGACGTTGCTGCAGAGAGTAAATCTAGAGTCACCACACCCGACAATGGCATTATGTTGGCCACCACCACCGTAGCAAGCCTCGTGAGTTTTCTCAAATCCTGCGTACATACAATGCAATCAAAACAACTTGAAAGTAGACGGTCTCACCATATTTTCCTGGCTCTCGAAGCACGTCATACAGGAACTTATAGCGGTCGGCTATGAAGACGGTAGCTCCTTTGGTAATCGCCTCCGATTTAAACAGCGCTTTCTCCAGCTTAGCACCACTTTTCACGGTATTCTGGTTGAATGAGGTACTTCTAATCCTTTATGCTAACATCTATCATTTATTGACAAACATGTTTTTTGTTTTCTTTCTTGTGGTTTTTAGCCAATTCACCATAGGTCTCATGTTCTCATTTTTGAAAGACAGAACATATGATCTTGAAAGAGTGAGTTCTATTTACCTCTATAACTTGGACTAACTTGTTCACCACTGGATCAACCCAGTGGTGGATGATTTCGTCTATTGTTGCAGAGTTCGTCCTTATGAGACGATTGTAGTCATTCCCACCGCCCCCGACAACGACCAAGCTCTTCTCAAGCTCTATACCAGAGCAGTTTTTTCTGTAAGAATCGAACCACGCAGTTTCATTGTCAAACGATCCTGGCACGAGAGTGGGTACCCCCCTTTGGTGGAAGTAATCCAGGCCTAACACCGTTCTTCCAACGAAGGCAAAGTTCGTCCCGCAAGAACAGCCATGATAAGGAATTGTTGGTTTTAATCCAAGCTCTTGTGCTGCAGCGTTCATTTGGCACTGACATTTTGTTTTCTTTGCTCTAGATCGGTGTGCTACTTACCTATGAAATCCACCAGTACGCCACCGTTGGTGAATCGGCCTGTGGGACACCCGGGATTCGTGACACCATACGGACTGGGTGGCGTGCCCGGGATCGTGGATGCAAAGTTCCCAGTGTCGTCCAGGGAGTCTCCGAGAACGTACATTGCTTTGAAGCACCTAGATATCTGTGCGGAGGAGCCATTTGAGACGCGTAGCGGTGAGCAAAGATCGCATTTTTCTTGAGCTTCGATTACTAACCCGTAGCATTGTTTTACGAAAACAAGGTATACAAGAAAGCGAAATAGACGCCCCTGAGGTTAGATTTCAAGCACTTTTCTGCTGATTTTTATATTGTTGCGATGCTCATGCCTGCGGCATGTTTATATCATCCGGGGGAAGTTCCAAATGCGTGGAACATAATGGTGCCAAATCGAATGATCATTCCGAAGGTATTGTTAAACCGAATTATCCGAAAAACACAAGGTATGTTTTTCCCTGCTTAGATTCTCACACACTTTGGCAATTTGGTTTGTTCAGTCCACACAAAGCTTTAAAAGATTTCACATCACATACAGATTTATACAAATGGTAGACGCTTTCAAGCGTTGTACTGTGGTCTAGGGGAAGAATCCCAAGACCCATTCGGATTGTTCAACGCCAGCTGCAAGTTCTTCACACCTTTGTCGTAGTTGACAAACCCCATGAACCAAAACTCATGGTTGTCAACGGTGGAGAGCTGGATATACTTCTCCATGGGTTTCTGTGGATTGGTCGAGGGATTGACACTCCTCAGCTTGTCCAGAGGCATCACCAGCTGCAAAATGGACAGAGATAAGAAATGAAAGATCTAAACGAAAGAAAACCAGGGAAAATGGAAGATTTAAGAGTAAAACACTGCCATGGAAAACTAAGAAACTTGAAAGGAGGAAATGCGCGAAGGAAACCCCAAACAGAGGAAGAAACAAGCCAGGGTGAAATAAGAAACTCGAAACAAAGGAAGAAACACGCGAAGGAACCAAGAAACTCGAAACGAAGGAAGAGACTTTACCTTGTAGTAGCTCATGGCTTGCTGTCCCGGCGAGGGATAATACGTGAGCGGTCGATCGCTGGAAAACGCGATTCTACGGTTGGAGATGTAGAGAACTCCCGGCACCGGCCCCGTAGACGTGGAGAGATAGCACGCGTACGACTTTCGGAGGCGTTCGTTCTCCTCGGTACCGAAAGTTTGCTTGAAGACGTTCTCGTATCCCCCTTCCGTGAAGACCTTGGTGCCATGGCTGAGCTTCCCCCACGCGGTATCCGTCATTGAAGGACCGGCCTTCACTGTTGCAAAAGATTAAGAAGTGTGAGTTTCTTCACTGGCAAGTAAGCTTTGAGGCTCATGGAAGATCCACCAGAAGGAACTCCAAGATCGCTGTGAACTTTAGACTCTGGAAGAACTTACAGTGATTCCATACGTTCTCGGCCATGCCCTCGGCCTTCTTTCCCCATTTGTTCAAGATCTCGAGGATAGACTCCATGGGACCTGCGATCACAAGGCTCGATCGATCCAACAAAAAAGGAAGAGATCAAACTATGAGAGATCGCTTACTCTTTCCTGGAGTGGATGGGATGGATGCTGTCTGGACGTAGGGACTTCCAGCACCGCCACCGGCTCTATTGGGATCTCCTCCTCCTCCGCCGACCTGTGGCGAGACATAGCTTCCCGCCACTCCGGGCTCGTCAAATCCCTTCCCTTCCTTCAATTCGGGGCGCTGGGACATGGCTGCTTGCTGATTACCCGGATGAGCGCTAGGGTTCGCTGGAGTGCCCATCACCGGCGCCTCCTCCCACTGCGTGGATTGCTTCGCTTTCTCGCCATTGCCGGGATAGACCTGTGGATACGACACATACGGATCGCTGCCGCCACGCGATTGAGCTTGATCGTAGCTGGGAGGCTGCTGTTGCTGCTGCTGAGTCGCCATAGCTTCTATCTTCCTCTCGCGTTTCTTCTCGCCTAAAAAGCACCACTTCAAAAGAAATCGATCAATCGCAATGCCAAGGGCAAAACTATATTGTAAGAAGTGAGCATTACACGTGGCTTGCGCTCCGCGTATGCACGCGTTTGCTCCACGTGTCACCAACACCTTTGCCCTTGCCTAGCCCTAAACATTTTGTAAACCCTAAAAACAGAGTGCCCATATTAGGGCAAACCGAATATGGAGACTGGGATTTTATAAGAGGCCAAAACCTTAGAGAACGATTCTAGAGCGTCATGGGTTCTACGATGTTTTACGTTTCTCTATTGCTGCTACTACTACTCGCGGGTTCTGATTGCCGTGTTTTTCGATTCCCTTTTCAAACGAATGAACCATATAACATCGCTCACCGAGGTTCTAGCGGGGAGTTTCCGGAAGAATCCGTTCTTGCATACAAGGTAAGTGTGTTCTACTCTTTTGCAGCTTTGATTGTTCTAAGTTGGTGTTTGTTTTAGCGTGCCATTGAAGAGGGGGCCGATTTTATTGAGGCTGATATAACAGCAACTAAGGATGGCAAGCTTATTTGCTTCCATGACTTGATTTTGGACAGCGTTACCGACGTGCATGATCACCCCGAGTTTGCGAGTCGAAAGCAAACGTATGTCGTTGATGGTGTTAATGTCACTGGATACTTCGCAGGTGAGTGTGTAATCTCTACAAACTTGTGTGATCGATGTCTATTAACTTGCTTTTGTGTAGTGGACTTCACTCTGGAGGAATTAAAGTCGCTTCGCTTGATCCAACGATATCCTAATCGCGACCAATCTTACAATGGTGTAGTTTGCAAAGTTTGCAAAGTATAAGATTTGTTGATCGCATGAAATGCTGCTCCAGGTAAACTTCAAATACCAACTTTCGAGGAATTCATAGCTATTGCCTTGGTTTCACCGAAGTCGGAGAGGGTTGGAATCTACGTGGAAATTAAAAGCCCAACGTTTATCAATCACCACGTAAGTCCTCTCTTGATTAAAGGTTTTCTATTTATTGTTTTATTTTCTTCCAGGTTAAATGGACCGAGGGAAGAAAATTTGAGGATGTTTTTCTTAACATCTTGAAAAAATATGACTACAATGCAAAGTATCTCACAAAGGAGTGGCTTCACAAGCCAGTATTTATCCAATCTTTTGATCCGAGCTCTTTGATATATCTTCACAACAAAACAAGCTCCCCGAAAATCTTATTGATCGCTCCAGATTCAATCACCTCCGATACTAAACAGGTAAGTGTTTTTTTTATTTTTTTTGAACTTACATTTCTACTGGCGTAAAACTTACAATTTCTGCATTTTTCCAGACGTATGAAGAGATAATCTCCGATGACTACCTGGATTACATTAGTAAGATCGTTGTTGGAATCGGACCAGCTAAAGAAGCTATCGCCCCCGTGGACTCCAACAATAAACTCTTACCAGTGACCGACCTGGTTGACAAAGCTCACGCTAGAGGCCTCGAAGTTCATCCCTGGACGTTTAATCACGAGCGCAACCTCCTCCTCCCGTTTGATTACCACCAAGATCCTTATCGCGAGTATGACATGTTTGTAAACACGCTGGAAGTGGATGGAGTTTTCACGGATTCTCCAGAGAGCTTCGAGACTTATCGCCGGGAGTGGAGAATCTTCAGCAAGAGGAAGCGACCATACAAGAATGAATGAAAAGCATTTCATACCTTTGATCAATTCACAATGGTTTGATTCCAAGAACTCTTCTCAATTGCTCAAAGCAAAAGAAGGTGATAACGGTGTGGGGTCCTATTCGCATCCACACCGGAACGAAGCCTTTGTATAGCCCGCGAAAGCCTTCCACCTTCACAGTCTTCCACAAGCAATCCAAAGAGGACGAGTAGAACACGCCGTCGCCCTTCGAATCCACAGCCTGCTGCATGATCCTGTCTCAAAGTATCGTCAGTAGCGAGATCGACAGAAACTTAAAACGAGGAAATAAAAGAAAGAAAAACTCCACCTTGTTCTTATGAGATCGACTGGAGAGATGGCTATGGCTGTTGCTAGTCCCGCCACCATTGACGAGATCAAATGGCAGACTATACCTTCCCGGACAATGCCTGCGTTGAGCAGTGTGTGCTTGGTGTGATCGTAAGCCGGGACTTGGACGGCGTTTAAGATCGCGGCTCGTTGCATTGTCGGAACCACGCCTCTGTATAGTCCTTGGATGCCTTCGGTCCTGGCAATCGATGAAAAGGCATGGAGAGGGCCTTTGTAGTGCCATCCACCTGAAACGATAGCAAAGTTTATAAGTTTGAGCTCTAAAACTATTACATATAAGTTTGAGCTCTAGTACAGAAACGTTTCGTGTTCTTATATTAGTACCTTGAGATGAAGTCGGAGCTTGCATACGAACCATAACAACATCGGTAGGATTTGCGACAGCGCTACCAATTACACCTGCAAGAGATCCGGCAGTGATTTTTATCCACAAAGGCGTGTGTGATGGATTATCAGCTCCAAGCATCTAGTAGTATTACAAAGAAAAGAAAAAACACACCAAAAAAGTGGGGAGTGAGAAAGAAAAAAATAAAGTGAGGAAGAGTTGGGAGAGGAAACGTAACAACGGAACTTTAGAAAGAAAAACCGAAGAAGAAAGAGATTACCCTCTTGAGTGGCTCATAGAGTCCCATTCGAATGCTGGAATACGAGGCTTCTCTCAAAAGAGCCGCTCCAGTGCCTCGCCATAGCCCCGAGATGCCTTCTTCCTTGGACACACGCACGATTCCTTTCAGGAGTCCCTGATAGTGTCTTTCCTAGCGGAAGAACACAACATAAGTTATCACTAGTTCTAGCGTTTTAATCTCTTCTACTAGAAATTTCTAAGCGAAATCTTCTTACCTGAGTCGCGGACAGCGCTCCATCCAGCTGCATTCGCACCTTAACAACGTTGACAGGATTCGTCACTGCCGATCCACACATATTGCTAGATCCCGCGAGCGCAAACATCGTCGCGCTCTCCCGGATCCACGGCGACAATCGAATCCCACCTCCATCCTGCGCGCTTTGCATTTTCTAGATCCGCAGCTCCGGCCGATCGATCGATTGATCGCGCATTTAGGAAGAGATCCACTCGATCGCGTCGTCCGCGCTACTCTAATTTAGGGTTCTTGACTCTTCCAGGATTTTAGGGCTTTTCATCCATGGCGCTCTCCAACGTTGGGATGCCGCAGGCCTCGACGCGGATCTACAAGGAGGAGTGCTGCCTCACGTTCGACACGCCGGTAAGAATCATCCTCGTAGCCTGGATTATGAGCTCTTTCTCCAGAAATCCGATGGAGGCCTGTTCGTGGATCTCACATCGTTTCTGGCGTTCGGTCGCGAGCAAGCAATGTGGAATTTCAAGAAAACCGGGAGTTCGGTCTATCTCCATATCAAGCACACGCTGAAAGAATCCGACGAGGAGGATGATCGCCCTCACAAGAAACCCACGCTTCTCGCGATAGGTATGAAGATCCTTTTGGTTTTTCTTCTCTTACTGTGCTTCTTCTTTTGCTATCAGGAGTCGAGGGTGGCTTTGAAACTAAGGAGCCGGAGTATGACGAGACTTTGAGCATCGTGATACTCCCGGATTACCAAACTCTACCGCTATCCAGTGCCGAGCTTCCAGAGAAGGTGTGCATGCGAACTTAAAGTTCTTGGTTTGGCTGCTTGAGAACTTTTGGTTTGTCAGGTCAGATTGTGCGTGGACGCCGTCGTCCAATCTGTGGGTGCCGAGCGGAAGGAGCAAGTCTCTGCTTGGACTGCTGATAAGAAGCAATTGAGCATCTACGCACAGAGCTTGCAGCAGCTAAACAACGGTGTACGCGTTCCTCCAAGCGGATGGAAGTGCCAGAGATGTGATAAGCAAGAGAATCTTTGGCTCAACCTCACTGACGGATCCATTCTCTGCGGGCGACGGAACTTTGATGGCACGGGAGGAAACAACCACGCCTTGGAGCATTATGCCAATGTGAAGTATCCTCTAGCCGTGAAGCTTGGTACCATAACAGCAGACTTGGAAACTGCAGGTAAAAATTAAGTCCGTCCTCTTTCTTTTTCTTTTTTCTTTTTCAGGCTGACCTTTTGTCTTTGCAACGTAGACGTTTTCTCATATGCCGAGGACGATACTGTGACCGATCCCTTGCTTGCACAACACTTGGCACACTTCGGCATAAACTTTGCGGCACTAAAGAAGGTCTTTATGTCTACCGTTCTTTTTCTTCTTTGGCTAAGTTCTTTTCATGCTACTACCAGACGGAAATGACTACGGCTGAAAGAGAGTTGGATCAAAACGTAAATTTCGATTGGAATCGCATTCAAGAAAAGGGAAAGGAGCTAGAGCCGTTATTTGGCCCAGGGTTCACGGGGCTTGTGAACTTAGGAAACAGGTATGGAACTTTGACGTTTGTTTGTGTGCCCTCGCTGATCCCAGTGGCAGCTGCTACTTGGCATCAGTTTTACAGATCATCTTTGCAACTCGGGATTTTCAGCTGCGGTAAGTCTTTTTCGCATTTAGTTTAGCTAAAGATTTTGGATCTAGATACTACGGTAATCTCAAGCTGGACGACGCGTTCCAGCTAGCTGCCGCAGATCCAACTCAGGATTTGAACACGCAGCTGTAAGTAAAGGAAGCTTTGCGCAATAAACTAAGAATGTTCTTCTGAAAGGTCCAAACTAGGCCATGGTTTGCTATCTGGCAAATATTCAGAACAACCCGAGGTATTGGCCATTCGTCCTCATAAAAACTTGTAACTCTTTGCGCGCAGGTTCAGGGCGTCACTGATAAGGAGGTGGCTAACCAGGTTTGTCTTTTTGTTGTACTGCCTGTTTTCCTCACTATTTAGATGTTCAGTTTCAGAAAGGGATACCGCCACGAATGTTCAAATCATTAATTGGCGCTGGTCACCCTGAGTTTGCGAGTTCTAGACAGCAGGTACATTGATTTACATATATGAGTTTTTGAGGATTTAATACGGCAAGGGCAGGATGCATTTGAATTCTTCCAATATTTTTTGGAGCAAGTTGAGCGTGAAAATGTTGCAAACCCAAACGAAGACCCGTCCCGTTGTTTCAAGTTTCTGGTTGAGGAGCGAATTGTTTGCTGTTCCTCGGGGAAGGTGAAGTATACAAAACGCGTGGACAATGCATTGTCGCTTACACTTCCTTTGGATGCTGCAACTAACAGAGGTTTCGTTTATTCTGTTTGCTTTTAATCGAGAGCTAAATTTATTTTGCAGATGAGGTTGCAGCATATGAAAAGATCACGTCGGAGGGTGGGAATTCTGGAGAAAAAATGTAAGATATTTTTCTGTTTCGTGCCGATTCCTCACTCACATAAATTTTCAGAGAGGTTGTACGACCAAGAATTCCCTTGTCAGCATGCTTGGATAGATTTGCTGCCCCTGACGAGGTGGAGTTCTACAGTACTGCCGTAAACGCAAGAACTACAGCTCTCAAGTAAGGAACGCAAATAGACATAGTTTGTTGTTCAGATGCTGTCCGTTTTGTAGAATGACAAGTTTGGCGACGTTTCCAACATACCTTCTTCTGCACATGCGTAAATTCCAGTTGGATGCTTCATGGGTTCCTAAAAAACTTGGTATACTTCTACTTAACTTTTTTCCAATCCTTTTTATTCTTCTTTTCGTTCTGAAGATGTCTTCCTGGACGTTCCGGACACCATCGATATCAGTCATATGCGTGGCAAGGGACTCCAACCCGGCGAGGAGTTGCTTCCTGAAGCAGGTTTTCGAAGCTCTTAACTTTGGCTCTATTTTCTAATTATCTTGTACAGATGATGAAGCCGAGGGACCTGTAGCTGACGAGGCTATAGTCTCGCAACTGATGGACATGGGATTTCCTCGCGTTCGCTGCGAGAAGGCCGCGATTTTTACGTCCAACCACGGAGCAGAACCGGCAATGGAGTGGCTGTTGTCTCACATGGACGATCCTGGTAATTAAACTTGAAATACAATTCTGGTGATTTTGCTGCTTTTACTGGCAGATATCGACGTGCCTTACAGCCACAGCTCATCCAACGCCAACGTGGACGAGAACGCTGTGCAGGCCCTGGTTGCGTTGGGCTTTTCTGCCGATCTTGCTCGGAAGGCTCTCAGAGCGACGGTAACGTCCGTTTCTCTTCCTCAGTCCAGGATAGTAATGAAACAATATCTGTGAAAGCAGGGCGGTCGCACGGAGGATGCAGCAGAGTGGATCTTCAGTAATTCTGACGATGCCAATGCGATGGAGCTTGATGTAGGAGGTTCGAGCACTCCCTCATCCTCGGTTCCACACGACTTGCCGGATGGCTCTGGAAGTAAGTTTCTTGTGGTATGGTATTCCTGGCTCTAGCTTATGTCTTGGTGGATTGGACAGAGTACAAGCTAATGGGCTTTGTGAGCCATATGGGATCTTCAACACTGTGTGGCCACTACGTTGCCCATATTCTGAAGGAAGGGCGATGGGTGATTTTCAACGACGCTAAAGTGGCACTCTCGGGTGATCCTCCCAAGGACATGGGCTACCTCTACGTCTTCCAACGTGTCTAGACTTTTTCTTCATTGGTAAAAGGAGAGAAACGTTTCTTGTATTTTCTTTCTGAATTTTTTTTTTCTTTTTTTCTTTTTTTTTTTTTTTTTTTTTGCATCCCTCGCTCACGTGTTTACGTGAACGCAAATGGAAGCTACTTTCATTCGACTGTTTTCTTATGTTCTGTCCCTGTTTTCTGCATTTCTGATTCTCTTTATTTGTGGCTTCACCATGGCATTCGAAATGCAATATCATCGAAAGGCAAAAAGTCTGTTTAGAGAGAGAGTTTTTCATACGACAAGAGAATTCTAGGACTGCCTCACTTGTCTCTGGTGTGTGGCCTTTCACTCGGTGGAGGAGAAACTGTGCTATTGTCGAGTTCACTAAAGAATTGTAGACTGGAAGAGGAGAAAGACTGTAGATCTGGTCATGGCATTAGGATGTTTTAGCAGGGCCTTGATAATGCAAAGCATGTACGTGCCAATGAAACGATTTTTAAACACAAGAATTATGGAATTAATTTATGTTCATTTAAATTGCACCAAACAGGGAATTTCTTCGAGTCTGGCTATGTCCCGAGCTCCTCTACAAATGGCGGCTGTCCTGGAATGGGCACTTGGGCAACGCAG
Source organism: Selaginella moellendorffii (assembly GCF_000143415.4). Classification (NCBI taxonomy): domain Eukaryota; kingdom Viridiplantae; phylum Streptophyta; class Lycopodiopsida; order Selaginellales; family Selaginellaceae; genus Selaginella; species Selaginella moellendorffii. Next base: position 2,387,592 of record NW_003314268.1, read on the forward strand.
CCAGCAGCACTTCTCCGCACAAAAATCGCCAACTGTAAGGGCAGCAGCTGGAGATAAGAGCTCGCTATCGTTTTGCAGGCGGAGAATCAGCATTGCGATTTGCATCGCGACTCTGGCACCGAGGATTGAGGTAGCTTTTGCTCGGGGAAGGAACAAAAAGGTGATTCCCATCGAAGACTACAAAACCACTGGTAGGCACCCATTGTTCCTTCTTTCCTTCTGCTTATGCTAGAGAGCGAACTTCGACCGCACAGCTGACGGTCTAAAGTATTACGACGTTCTCGAAGGCAGTGGTCCTGTTGCTGTCAAAGGCGAGACTGTAGTAGTACGTTCTCAAGCTTGATAGATTACCGGGGATCAAAGATAAGACTTGGCAGGTTCACTTTGATTGCTTGTACCGTGGAATAGACGCCGTCTCTAGTCGAGAAGCAAAACTCCTGGGTGGGAATCGAATTATAGCTCAGGTGAAGTAAGATCGAACAGAAAAAAAAAGCTGGTCCTTTAACCTTTCGTTTCTCTCTTTCCAGCCTTACGAGCTTATCGTAGGATCTGTTCCCGGCAGAGAACGAAAGCGAGAGTTTGTAGACAATGCCAATGGCCTCTTCTCGGCCCAGGCCTCGCCAAAGCCGCCTCCGGCGCTCTACACAGTCGTCGAAGGCATGCGTGTCGGAGGCAAGGTAGAGAAAATTTGTTTATTTTTCTTTGCTCATCTTCGCCTCACTGGCAGAGAACTGTGATCGTCACCCCTGATGTCGGCTATGGAGATAGAGGGATGAACGAAATTCCTGTAAGCTTTTCTCGAGATCTCTAGAAGACACTGACTTTGGTTGCAGCCAAAAGCCACATTTGACATGAGCGTAGAGTTGCTGGAGCTGAAAAAGTAGGCGCTACAAATAAGTCAACCAAGGAACTATTCTAAAGCAAGTAATACGTTCACAAGTAACGATCAAGGTAGGCGTCCACAGTCGTGTAGCTTACGTCGGGGTAGAGCTCTCCCGTGTCTCGCCCGTCCGGGCCTATCTCAAACATCAGGTCCCCTCGGTAAAATATCTGATAGAAGTGTGCAAGGGCCGCTCTCTCCGGCAAAGAAGCCTTCTCTGCATGTATACACGGCGTTGAGGAAATGAAAGAAGAATTTTGTATTGGAATTGCTTCTCTCTTACCGTTGCTTATCATGCTCATGAACTCCTCTTCAAGCAAGGTGTGCTTCTCGAGCGTTTTGCCGATCTTCTTCTCCCACAGCTGGAGGACTTCGTTCAAGGAGAGTATGTTCTTCGGTGGCCGGATGTACACAGACGTGTTTAGAGTCCGCGGATCCTCGGCGGCTTTGAGCACAAAAGTCCCGACGTCGTTCTCGTCCACCCAAATCACTGAGGCAGAAAACAAGGAGAAAAATCTACGTCGCGTCTCGTGTGGTGTGTAGTACCTTTCGCATTTCCCTCACCGTAGACGACAGCTGTGTCTCGAGGAGGAAAGAAGCGGCCGAACTGTGCGATGCCAGAGAGGAAGTAACCAGCGAAGCAATTCGCGGAGACGTACGTGTGTGGGATTTGTGCCGCTTCGATGGCCCTCCGAATTTTCATCTTGTCCATGAAAACTTTGTTCCCCGGAGCGATTGCGTGATCCATGAGCCCGGGATCCATTCCAAACTCCGAAGGTAAGAACCTCTGCAACAAGTCGCGATAAAATCGGGAAGAAAAAGTAAAACGGCTAGAGAAATTGTCACCTTGATTGTCCCAACTTGCTTGATAGCCTGAATGAGCTTCACTTGGTCATTCAAATTCTTTTCTGCTATGCTGCAAATGACAATATCGACCAGCTTTAAAGCCTCCACGAGCTTCTTTTCGTCAGTCACAGATCCCTGGAGAAAACAAAACGCTTTAAAAATACAAAAGGGAGATATGAGAATCGACTTGCCTCGACGAGTGTTGCTCCGGCGCTCTTGAAGCCAATTACCATGGCAGCCTTGTCCACATCACTTGCAACCTCTGGGCGGACAAGCAGATAAGTCGGATAGCCGAGACGAATGCTGGCGTTTGTAATGAACCTCCCGATGTAGCCAGTGCACCCGATGATGAGAACTCGAGGCTTGCTGGAGGCAGCCATCGCAAGTTCCCAAGAAGACTCTGCAGTTCAGGTAATCCTATAAAAAGAATGAGCCTTCTGTGAGTTTGAGCTTGGCACCTTCTATTAGCAGCTTTATTCTAGACAAAAAGTTACATTTCATAGAAGCCTGCACAACAAACACAACGGTCACCAACCATTCAAATTGAAAGTGAACAGAATCATCTTACGTTTTTCGAGCTGGAGAAGATCGAAGATAATCGAAACAGTTGACTTGAAAATGAGACAATACCTTAACTCCCTCTCAGTCCAGACATGTGCTTCTTCAAGGACAAGTCCTTTTTGTTGTGGTTCTTTTTGGTCGCAAACTGCGGCCTGTATGGTGGCTTTCCCCTTTCCCCGTGAGCACGATGTTGCGTTGCAGCAGAGGTACCCTTCGCTGTCTCCTTGTCATCTTCTCCTCCGTCATCTTCTTCCTTGTCATCTTCACCATCAGAATTTGCGGGAACGTTACCACCCCGACCAAGCCCGTAGATGAGTCCCTCCTCCTGCTTTTTCAAGGCCTCCGCTTCTTCCAGACTCGAGACTGCCACGGCGCCAGCGACTTTGTAGTTGTAGTGCTTCCCGTCTTTAACAAAGAATCGTGACGCTTCCTGCTTTCGTTGCGGCCTTCCAGACGGTTCTTGTTTCTGGCTCGCAGAGAAAGGCTTGGCTTTTTGTCCGTCCTCCAAAGAATCTGAAGAAAGTTTTGTGCGGGAAAACAGATTCACCAGGCTGTCTGTCTCGAGACCCGCCTCCGCCACGTTCGTATCAAGGTCGTCAAAAGAATCGTCATACTCGTCTTCATACATCAGCTGCATTGCTAGCTTTGCCGTCTGATTGGACGTGCCGGCATCTCGTTCGTCAAGAATGGTGGCTGCATCGTCGTCCCTGTTTTGTCTCTTTCTTACGAACCGCCCCTGTGCTTTGCTTGCTTGGTTTTCGACAGCTTTCCCTTTCCCTTTCGCATCGACGTTGCTTCTATCTTCTTTCTTTGAGTCGACGAGCTTCCCTTTACCTTTTTTCGGTGTGGAGGTCAGGTCGGGGTGAATAGTGCCTTCCAAAATATGCTGAATAACGATCTCGGGATTGCTGTCGTACACCTCAAGGCATGCTGAAAGGAACGCGTCATCGTAGTCAGGGAGCAAGTCTTTGATCTGACTGATATGTGACTGACGAATAGCGTCCTCTTCATCCTTTTCGTGAGAAACACTGACTGGTGGCTTTCTGTCTTCAACAAAATTTGTCGAAGGCATATCAGGTAGCAAAGCAAGTAACTGGGCATATTGGCCATCATCGAGAACAATTGAGCCTTGATAAGAAAGAAGAGCAACGGGTCAGGAAAGACAATGCATAAACTAAGCACGTACCTTCTTGAAGAAGCCTATGAACGTTCCCAGACAAGTCAAACATGTTGGATAGGGAATGTATTAAACTAGCTCCGTCGCTGCCGAATGAAAGGCCAATCAGCGCGTCCACAAAGACCTCTCCATTGGCTTTGGAATCCATCCGAGTCGTTGTATCTCCAAAGAAGGAATTGAAAAGAAGGCTCCAGGCAAAATGCACAAGCTCCCGTTGGAGTGTGTCCAGATATCGAGAAAGCTCTTCTCCAATAGATTGTTTCCTTACTGACGGCAGCAGCGAGTTGTAGACACACGATAAAGAGAACATTAGACTCTTGTCTCTACTGCACATAAAAATAACTATTAGCAAACAGAAAGAGTGAAACCTCGGCTTACGCAGGCTCTGCCGACAAGAAAAAACCCGCTGCAGGAGGATAAATCTCAACAAAAGCGTTTAGTGTCATCACTGTATCGTGCAATAAGACTACAGCCTGTTACAATCAGTGTGAGTGGACAAAAGAGGACCAATGGCAAACCACTCAAACCTCCATAAGCTCGTCCTTGAATTCTGAGTTGGATTTGTTGGTTGAATGTCCAATGCTCTAGAGAATACGAGTCAGCCAATCACATCAAGCATGCAAATCATACCTCGAGAGTGCGCTTATTAACTCCATCGATCGTAGCAAGGACTTGACGAGCAACGTCAGAAAGGGTCTGCAAATACGAAGGCTGGAACTTCAATACGGTACTAACCTTCAAACAAAATTCACTTTCAGAACACACAAAATGAAACTCAGAGTCCAGATTTACAGTACCAATCTCCGCGTCAACTCCGGATTGTCGTGTCCATAGATCGCGCAAACATTCAAGAGCTTTGCCACATTAAACTTGTCCTCCACACGAAACTTAGCTATCAAAAACTACAAACGCTTGTATCGACCAAAGGCAGAAGAAAGCACATACATACCTGCACTAATCCTGGACAAACCAGGATCTTCGTCAGAGCACCTGGTTGATCCAATCGAGAGTGAAAGAAGAAGATGACATTTGAGCTTACATCCGGAGAAGCACCATAAAAACTCGTCGGCTCAGATCGTCTTCTCCAGGCACCACTCCGCCAGTCGGATGAAGATCGTACCATCGCCTTCGATAAAGCAAGTAGCTTTCTAGAAACTCATGCAAAGACTCATTCGCAGTAACTAAAGCAAGGAAATAAAAAAACAACAAAGCGTCAGTCACAAAATGCAGCAAAAAATCCATACCTTCTTCCCAAAACTCCCGCGCCTTCATTCTCAAAAGCCGGCTGAGCTCTGCGTTGAGAAAATCGATAATCTCTAGCGCTTGCGAGGAATTCGCCTCATCCTGCGGCAAATACGCTACAAACACCAACCCCGGCTTGCAATACCTGCCATTCTCGGATAAATCCGAAGGCCTCGTCGCCGGATCCCTCGCCTTCCACTCCATCGCCGGCGAGTTCCTCGCCTGGTACTGCCGGCGCTGCGCCATCGTTGGCTTAAACCCTAAAACGAATATATTCTCCTTTCTTGTTGTACTCTAATTGAATAAAAAAGGAAAGCCACCCTTTATAAATATACGTACACTAAACATTGCCCAGCATAAGTTTTTGATTGACATATTATCAATAATCTCTTGCTGGATTTCTAGGATAACATCTAAATCCATGCACTTGTTCTTGTGTATAGCAAAGTATTAAGCCTGCAGGAAATACTTTTTAAATTACAAAACATTTCATGATATCCTCACAACCTAAATCCTTGCCATTCCCATAACTTGCCATTGTTTATATCAAATATCTTGCACAATATGGGGTAATATTGTCCCCTTGTAAGATGACATTTAATAGACTCTTACAATCAATTTTATATTCACATCTTGAAATTGCAAATTGGATATCAAGTTTGAGTTGGAGCAAGTAAAAGAGTTTAGCCAAGGGTTAGCCAAGGGTTGAAAAGCATAGTATACACATATTGTTCAGGCTTGGATCACTTTCTCCTTCCTTAAAGTGTTGGTATAAAGCTTAAGAACCTGTGTCATAATGGCTCCTCTTGAGCATAAAACATGGTGTTAGTTATTCATGGATTTAGCTAAATGTGAGGTAATTAGGAAAAACAAGTGCAATAGCATCACCCTAGGACATTATTTTGGCTTGAGCTGGCAATCTTGTTTACTATTCCACTACCAAGTAATTAGTAACTCAAAAAACTACTCATAAGTTTTTATAAAGATTGACATACACATTATGATCACTAGTTATCACAAATGTGATTGTAGATATTAAAAGTTATCTATTAGTGAATTTCATATATTCTTTTTGTATTACCATGATGGTAATGTAAGCAACCAAAGAGAATGACTCAAAATATGATTTGTTCGGGTTCAAATATAGAGGGAAAAACCCCATGAACAAGAGTGCACCCCCTTTTTTAATAGGTCAAAAGTCTTAGGGTTATGTGTCCTTGGTTTTATATAACATATTTAGTTTTCACTCTTTATTCTATGGTGATTTATTATAGGATAACCATAAAGTAGAACTTAAACCCTTTATATGCCATGTGTTACATACTATATGCCATATGCTATATGTCAAAGGATAGTGGAGTGGAACTCAAATTTCAAGGCATTAAACTATTAAATAAAGGGATAGAGCCAAACTCTTAAGCATGGAGCTAAAGAGCAAAGGTGACTCCCAAGCATACAACCCAAGAAGTGAAAGAACAAAAGTATAAAGCAATTTGGAATAGATTTAGAGCATCTAATATCTTAATGCTAGGATCAGTATGCAAAATATTGTCTAGTGCTATTTTAGTATACCAATGGCTTAAGATGAGGGTATGAGTATTCCACCAGCTAACATGGTGTAGAACTTGGGTTTAGACCTAAGCCAAATGTAAAACAAAGACAGATAAGCAAACAAGAGTTATAATATGCTTTAGGTTGGTCGGCCATGCCTGACCTACTTATTATTATCCCTATTGTACATTTGGAATCCCCCACAAGCCCCCCCTACCCCACCATGCTTTGAGCTTTCACCCTTAGCCACCCATAGTACTAAGAGTTAGTTTTTCGGAAGATATGCTAAATTAACAGATCTAGACACTTTTTATAAATAATAATTTGGACCTGAATAGGACTAACACAAAGGGCATGATAGCAAGGGTGTTTAGCAAACACAATAAGCTATCATTTAGCAAATATTGAGGGATCCGGGCCAAATATATTTAGCTAAATAGACCCTTAAGAATTCCTTTTTTATGCTCCTTTGGCCAAGTATTGGTGTTAAGTCAAATTTACTAACACTTAAATAAGAGGGACTGATAAAGGGTCTACAATACTGACTTCTTGCCATAGTAGTAGTAAGGAAAGAATATATGAAAGGACTATCTAATAAATAACTTTCGATACCCACAATCACATTCGTGAAAATTTAAATAATACTAAGCTATGTGACCTCTCTGTAAGCTTCTGAATTTCAAACCCAAAGACACTTAACCCTAAGTATCTCAAAACCCTTAACCTATTGGAAAAGGGGGTGCACTCTTATTTATTGGCTCTTTCCCTATATATTTGAACCCCATCGATCATCTCTTAAATCATTCTGTTTGGTTACTTACACTTTTGGGAAGTTCAAATTTAAAAAATTACAAGTATGAGATCAATATTACTAAACCCTTTATTAAACCTTTTTGTGCTAGTGGAGTTAATTGAGCATTTTGAGTGTGTTTAGACTAGATATGATAACTTACCATATCTGACAAAACACCCTTGCTATCATGTGCTATGTGTTAGTCCCATTGCTATTTATGGAAAGTGTTTAATTAGGCATATCT